>NC_092173.1:9490886-9500886 GCF_045791955.1 Oncorhynchus clarkii lewisi | reverse complement strand
TGTGTAAACACTTTGATTGGCCAAACCTTGCTGAGATAATGACCTCTTAGAGAGCCACTTTCTCTCAGTACGGAATCCCAAACTCAATAAGAAGAGCAGTGCTGTGGACTCCAGGGGCTTGTATTCATAAAGCGTCTCAGATAAGGATTGCTGATCTAGGATCAGGTCCCCCCCGTCCAATGTATTATTATTCACTAAGATTAAAAAAAATAATAATTAAAAGCAAAACTCCTGATCCTAGATCAGCACTCCTACTCTGAGATGCGAAATTAATGTGGGCCCAGATCTCAAAGAAAGAAGCAGACCGCTGCCACCGCCAATGGCATTCTGGGTAGTCTAACAGTCAGCATTTCTATACAGGACACACACACACACGCACACATAAATTAAATGAAAACCACCTGATGCTAACATAATATCCCCTTGCCTCATCTCCAGATCACAACGTACGCGGAGATACACTGTGCACATGCAACCTTCTATCCAGCTGTATTACTGGACTGATTACTTTCAGCACAGGAAACTGCTGGGAGGAGGATGGACATCGGACCACACAATCACAGGATAACTGCATTAATGCCAGAGCCAAAACAGATTATTCATATCAAAATGATATTTCGCTGACTCCAGAACTGTACACGCACTCCTCCAGCCTAGTGAATACAACCAGGGATGTTAGAACAGGGTTGCCCAACCCTGTTCCTGGAGATCTACACTCCTGTAGGTTTTAACTCCAACCCTGTTCCTGGAGAGCTACACTCCTGTAGGTTTTAACTCCAACCCTGTTCCTGGAGAGCTACACTCCTGTAGGTTTTAACTCCAACCCTGTTCCTGGAGAGCTACACTCCTGTAGGTTTTAACTCCAACCATGTTCCTGGAGAGCTACACTCCTGTAGGTTTTAACTCCAACCCTGTTCCTGGAGAGCTACACTCCTGTAGGTTTTAACTCCAACCCTGTTCCTGGAGAGCTACACTCCTGTAGGTTTTAACTCCAACCCTGTTCCTGGAGAGCTACACTCCTGTAGGTTTTCGCTCCGACCTCAGGTATTACTAACCGGACTCCTCTCATCAACCTGCTAATTGTTTGAACAGGTATGGAACAGGTATGGGCACTCTTGTCTAAGAGGAAACCATGTGCTGTGTATCGAAAATGAACTCATCATGAGGCAGTTTTAAAGGCACAGTGCAGTCAAAAACGTGATTTTCCCATGTTTTATATATACAGTATTTTCACACTATGAGGTTGGAATTAGGGCTATTATGGTGACCGTATTACCGTCACACCAGCGGTCACGAGTCATGACGGCAGTTAAATTCCACGTGACTGCTTAGTCACAGTAATTAGGCTTCTCCAAGCTCTGATGCTGCTGATGGTTGTTAGTAGCCTACCAAACTTGCTAACTGCCTGGTACTTAGCAATCTATTGTCCCTCCAATCACTCTGACATCAATGCAAATGTATTCTAAAATCTAATCAAACACTTCATGAGAGCCCATGAGTTCATGTTGAGCAACATTTCTATAGGCTATGCAGTTGTGTGACATAACAGAGTGATCGCCTCTTTTAAAAACGAGGAGGATCCCATCAGCTTTCTATAGGCTAGGCCTACTATATTTATTTCTCAACTTTCCTAATATAAAGCACATTGCTTCTCTTTACAACAGAAGTATAGCCTACCTGGCTGGCATGAAAGTAACCAGGTCTACTCATCTTGTTGACTGACAAAAAGTAAATGTGGACAGTTCTTCCAATGTCTTGGATAAGGACGTGTGCGGTTGCCTCCACGATGTGTCCGTCTTCACTTGTAGCCTGTGAAAAAAGACCCGATCACGTGACAGAGAGCCATGTGAGTACTGGGAGAATGGAATTTTAATTATTATATTCAGCCATGGGCAAAAAGGCCACTGGCCGCCAAAGGCATGCTTCTTTTAGGGGGCAATACGGCCACAACAAAGGGGATGCCACAGGGACATTTGAGGCATTATCAAGTGCATGAGCCTGTGCGTGAGTCTGAGCAATGCAACTTTTCATGCAACTTTTTTCAAATCATCATTAGAGTCACATCATGCAACTTTCCTTTCAATTGTATTCTTCATACTGTAAAATAATGCCACGGAATTATAAGCAAATCTTGTCTGCTAAATAATCTAGTGCAGCCCACATAGAAGCCAGGAGATGCTAAATGTGTTTATGTTAATTAATGGTCAATTACCGTGAGACAGGTAGTTATTTGATTGACAATCACCGGCTGACAAAATTTCATGACCGCCACAGCCCTATTTGGAATAATACTGTGAAATGTTGAAAATTATGAAGATGCCTTTTTAATATAAGAGATGTTTGAAAAGACTGCCTGAAATGTCAGGCTTTTTTGGTAGGATAGTGTTTTAGCCTGCCTCCTTCCTGTTGACATCACCATGCGGTAAATTAGTTAATAGACCAATAAGAAAGAGAGTTCTAAACCTTCCTAACAATAACAGCTAGTTTTCATTTTTCCCCTTCCTACTCAGATCACTCCCAGATAGTCCAAGCAAAATTCTTCCTTGTGAAATGTCTCTTTGCTAAAAAGCTATTTTAATTGAAAAAAATCACAGTGTGAAATCTCATTCTGCATCTTCCCAGTTCCTTGTTTTTCTGTTGTCATACTTTAGGACGGGGTGATGATTTCCACTTGTCCTTGTTCACCTGCTCTCTGGTTAGTAGTGGCTTGAGCTCCTAATAGAAACAGAGGCTGAGATCCTGTCTGAATCAATGACCAGCAGAGGAAAGTGATAATTGGCTTTGAGTATTGACGTGTTGTGCGCATTAGAGTTAGGGACGTGTGACAGGGAAATTAGGACAGAACACATAAGAAAATGCACTCTCTTGCTGTCACACATGAATACACACTTTGGCATGTGCACAAACACACACACACACGCACGTGCACGCACACACACACACACACACACACACACACACACACACACACACACACACACACACACACACACACACACACACACACACACACACTCACACACACACACACACACACACACACACACACACACACACACACACACACACACGCACACGCACACACACTCACACTCACACATGTACGCATGCAAGCGAGTACACACACACAAACACAAAATAATCTTCTGAACTCTATACTGCACAGAGAAACACCGTAGTTACCGTAGTGACACCGTAGTCACAGCACGGACTCAAACAGCTGAATCATTACCACCCTCCCACCTATTCTATATGACAAGGTGAGAGTCCCTTGAGAGCAACACTACGACCGGTCCTGAGAGGCACAGTCTTCTGAATGAAGGGAGCAGAGCACGCTCTGTTGGCCTGTTATTTACAGACCCTTCAAGGTCAGGAAGTTAGAGGTGGCAAAGGGGTGTCAGGGTGCCAGGCCTTTCCAGAACTATGTGGGGGGTATGTTAATTCTGCCCACTTACAGAAGAGCTATGGGTTTCATTGCTGACATCATAAAGCTTTTCAGTAATACTGTAAATATACTGGAACAACTTTATAGATATCGATACCTACTGTCATAAAAACATTCCTTTACCTGACATGAAAAGGTTGTACAAAAGAACAGTGGTTTTCCCTGTCGACTTCATAAAGGTCTCCAGTACAACAACTGTATTTATATAAAGCTCTATTAAACTGCCATGAAAGTAGATTTTAACTGATATTTATTGCCATAAAGGTACATTTTCACGTTGACTAACACTTCAGAGCCTCTCACAAGACGAGCACTTACCTGTAAAAGCTTTCCACTGATGTTTGAGATTACGCTGTGCCAAGAAAACAAGGGCAGAATTTACTTGGCAAGCCTTCACATATTTTTTTATTCTCCAGAGTAGCTAACATAAAGAGGGAAACCTGTTGAGGTTTAATTGGACTCTCCCTTCTTTCTGCACTACAGTGCCTTGCGAAAGTATTCGCCCCCCTTGAACTTTGCGACCTTTTGCCACATTTCAGGCTTCAAACATACTGATATAAAACTGTAAAGTGGGACACAATCATGAAGTGGAACAACATTTATTGGATATTTCAAACTTTTTTAACAAATCAAAAACTGAAAAATTGGGCGTGCAAAATTACTCAGCCCCCTTAAGTTAATATTTTGTAGCGCCACCTTTTGCTGCGATTACAGCTGTAAGTCGCTTGGGATATGTCTCTATCAGTTTTGCACATCGAGAGACTGACATTTTTTCCCATTCCTTCCTTGCAAAACAGCACGAGCTCAGTGAGGTTGGATGGAGAGCATTTGTGAACAGCAGTTTTCAGTTCTTTCCACAGATTCTCGATTGGATTCAGGTCTGGACTTTGACTTGGCCATTCTAACACCTGGATATGTTTATTTTTGAACCATTCCATTGTAGATTTTGCTTTATGTTTTAGATCATTGTCTTGTTGGAAGACAAATCTCCGTCCCAGTCTCAGGTCTTTTGCAGACTCCATCAGGTTTTCTTCCAGAATGGTCCTGTATTTGGCTCCATCCATCTTCCCATCAATTTTAACCATCTTCCCTGTCCCTGCTGAAGAAAAGCAGGCCCAAACCATGATGCTGCCACCACCATGTTTGACAGTGGGGATGGTGTGTTCAGGGTGATGAGCTGTGTTGCTTTTACGCCAAACATAACGTTTTGCATTGTTGCCAAAAAGTTCAATTTTGGTTTCATCTGACCAGAGCACCTTCTTCCACATGTTTGGTGTGTCTCCCAGGTGGCTTGTGGCAAACTTTAAACGACACTTTTTATGGATATCTTTAAGAAATGGCTTTCTTCTTGCCACTCTTCCATAAAGGCCAGATTTGTGCAATATACGACTGATTGATGTCCTATGGACAGAGTCTCCCACCTCAGCTGTAGATCTCTGCAGTTCATCCAGAGTGATCATGGGCCTCTTGGCTGCATCTCTGATCAGTCTTCTCCTTGTATGAGCTGAAAGTTTAGAGGGACGGCCAGGTCTTGGTAGATTTGCAGTGGTCTGATACTCCTTCCATTTCAATATTATCGCTTGCACAGTGCTCCTTGGGATGTTTAAAGCTTGGGAAATATTTTTGTATCCAAATCCGGCTTTAAACTTCTTCACAACAGTATCTCGGACCTGCCTGGTGTGTTCCTTGTTCTTCATGATGCTCTCTGCGCTTTTGACGGACCTCTGAGACTATCACAGTGCAGGTGCATTTATACGGAGACTTGATTACACACAGGTGGATTGTATTTATCATCATTAGTCATTTAGGTCAACATTGGATCATTCAGAGATCTTCACTGAACTTCTGGAGAGGGTTTGCTGCACTGAAAGTAAAGAGGCTGAATAATTTTGCACGCCCAATTTTTCAGTTTTTGATTTGTTAAAAAAGTTTGAAATATCCAATAAATGTCGTTCCACTTCATGATTGTGTCCCACTTGTTGTTGATTCTTCACAAAAAAATACAGTTTTATATCTTTATGTTTGAAGCCTGAAATGTGGCAAAAGGTCGCAAAGTTCAAGGGGGCCGAATACTTTCGCAAGGCACTGTACCTGTCCTCTGCCTCACTCCTCCCCTTCTCATTCCCCCGGCTCCTCCCTTCTTTCTGCACTACCTGTCCTCTGCCTCACTCCTCCCCTTCTCATTCCCCCGGCTCCTCCCTTCTTTCTGCACTACCTGTCCTCTGCCTCACTCCTCCCCTTCTCATTCCCCCGGCTCCTCCCTTCTTTCTGCACTACCTGTCCTCTGCCTCACTCCTCCCCTTCTCATTCCCCCGGCTCCTCCCTTCTTTCTGCACTACCTGTCCTCTGCCTCACTCCTCCCCTTCTCATTCCCCCGACTCCTCCCTTCTTTCTGCATTACCTGTCCTCTGCCTCACTCCTCCCCTTCTCATTCCCCCGACTCCTCCCTTCTTTTCCTTGTTCCCTCGCTCTCAACCACCCCACTGTGAGGGTAAACAGGCCAGGTGTTTCTGTAAGTCAACACCATTATAGGTCTCCCCCTCTCTGGGCTCTGTTCCAACCCTATACTGTTATAATAGGAGAGCTCCAAGAGAGAGAGTGGGTGTGTGCGTGTGTGTGTGCGTGCGTGCATGCGTGTGTTTTCCTGGTGTCAGCTCCCAGTTCCTATTTCCTAGTTATTATTATGACATCACGTAAAATAATAATCTAATTAGTGTGACGACCCTCCCACTCTGTCTTTGTTCTTGTTTCCTTATTAGGATGCCGGTGGGTGGAGGTGGGAGGGTCGTCAGCTACATGGGAAACACCTGGGCCAGGTGTGTCCCAAGGTTAAATAGACCTCTTCCACATTCATGGAAGAGACTCTCTCCATGTAGACACCTTTCTAGATTTTGTTGTGTTTCTTGGTGGCCTTTTGGTTGTTTGCGTTAGCATCTTTCAACACCCTTCATTATCACATTCATGTATGTAAAACACTCACTTACGCTACTGATTACTGATCACACACACCATTGTATATTATATTTAGTTACTTATTTAATAAATATATATTTTGTTACTCCTCATCTCCACGTTGTCTCCCTTTTGTTACGGGCTTTGAGCCGGTTCGTGACATTAGGATCTAACCTCAGACTGTATTAGAATGAACCACTGAAATATTCTAATGTGCTTTCAGATGATAGACCTGACCCAGCCTCTGTCAATGGACCTGTACGGAACAACTACGATCTTACTACTATCTCCTAAATATCTCAATCTGTCAGACAACCCCCACTGTACATGTGACAGTTTGAAGAGAGAGAGAGAGAGAGAGAGAGAGAGAGAGAGAGAGAGAGAGTTTGGCCCTATAACAAAGAACAAACAGCAAAAACATATGCATGATGAAATACAAATCTTAAAATCAACTATTAAAGACTACCAGAGCCCACTGGATTCTCTAATTACATTGAATGAACTACAGGACAAAATACAAACCCTACAACCCAAAAAGGCCTCTGGTGTTAATGGCATCCTCAATGAAATGATAAAATATACAGACCACAAATTCCAATTGGCTGTACTTAAACTCTTTAACATCATTCTTAGCTCGGACATCTTCCTCAGTATTTGGAACCAAGGAATGATCACCCCATTCCACAAAAGTGGAGACAGATGTGACTCTAATAACTACATTGGGATATGTGTCAACAGCAACTTTGGGAAAATCCTCTGCATTATCATTAACAGCAGGATCATACATTTCCTCAGTGAAAACAATGTACTGAGCAAATGTCAAATTGGCTTTTTACCAAATTACCATACGACAGACCACATATTCACCATGCACCCAAATAGAAAAAAACAAAAAAACAAAGGCAAAGTATTTTCATGCTTTGTAAATTTCCAAAAAGCTTTTGACTCAATTTGGCATGAGGGTCTGCTATACAAATTGATGGAAAGGGGTGTTGGGTGAAAAACATACGACATTCTAAAATCCATGTACACAAACAACAAGTGTGAGGTTAAAACTGGCCGAAAAACACACATGTTTCTTTCCACAGGGCCGTTGGGTGAGACAGGGATGCAGCTTAAGCCCCACCCTCTTCAACATATATATCAACGAATTGCCGAGGGCACTAGAACAGTCTGCAGCACCCGGCCTCACCCTACTAGAATCTGAAGTCAAATGTCTACTGTTTGCTGATGATCTGGTGATTCTGTCTCCAACGAAGGAGGGCACCTAAATCTTCTGCACAGATTCTGTCAGACCTGGGCCCTGACAGTAAATCTCAGTAAGTAAAAAATAATGGTGTTCCAAAAAATGACACACCAATTAGGATCTGGCTAAAAATACCTGAATCAGTTATAGAACCCATTGCCCTTCATGGTTTTTCTGGGGTCTGCTCACCCACCAAGAATTCACAACATGGGACAAACACCAAATTGAAAATCTGCATGCAGAATTCTGCAAAAAATATCCTCTGTGTACAACGTAAAACACCAAATAATGCATGCAGAGCAGAATTAGGCTATTACACACACAACACACAATTATCAAATTCCAGAAAAGAGCCGTTTTAAATTCTACAACCATCTAAAAGGAAACGATTCACAAAACCTTCCATAACAAAGCAATCACCTACAGAGAGATGAACCTGGAAAAGAGTCCCCTAAGCAAGCTGGTCCTGGGGCTCTGTTCACATACAGACCCCACAGAGAGATGAACCTGGAAAATAGTCCCCTAAGCAAGCTGGTCCTGGGGCTCTGTTCACATACAGACCCCACAGAGAGATGAACCTGGAAAAGAGTCCCCTAAGCAAGCTGGTCCTGGGGCTCTGTTCACAAACACAAACACTTGACACATTGGAAAGAATTTACAAATAAACTGAGCAAACTAGAATGCTATTTGGCCCTAAACAGCGAGTACACAATAGCAGAATATCTGACCACTGTGACTGACCCAAACTTAAGGAAAGCTTTGACTATGTACAGACTCAGTGAGCATAGCCTTGCTATTGAGAAAGGCCGCTGTGGTCAGACCTGGCTCTCAAGAGAAGACAGACTATGTGCTCACTGCCCACTAAATGAGGTGGAAACTGAGCTGCACTTCCTAACCTCATGCCAAATGTATGACCATATTAGAGACACATGTTTCCCTCAGATTACACAGATCCACAAAGAATTTGAAAACAAACCCAATTTTAATAAATGCCCATTGGGTGAAATACCACAGTGTGCCATCACAGCAGCAAGATTTGTGACCTGTTGCCACAAGAAAAGGGCAACCAGTGAAGAACAAACACCATTGTAAATTCAACCCATATTTAAGTTTATTCGTTTTCTCTTTTGTACTATTGAGAGAGAGAGAGTGAGAGAGAGAGAGAAAATATCTTCCCCAATCCCTTCCCTCTGTAAATAAGGCTCCATGCAATATGTCAGTGTTCCCACTATTATTATATATTTTTTCATCCATTACACAAGTCACAGCTCACTGGCTCCCTCCACACACACACACACACACACACACACACACACACACACACACACACACACACACACACACACACACACAGGAAAGGAGACAAGCGTACAGGTAGATACTGAACGCTTGTGTGTAGGTGGACACACACAAGGTGAGACAGAAACACAGACGTCAACATCAACATCCATGCAGTGTGAGATGTAGAGGGGAACGCCATAAGTGCCGAATTTCAGACACACACTCACGCATAAAGACCCGAGTGTGTATGTTCTGTGGTATGAAGGTATGAATTGACAAACTGCCGACACACAGAGGTTCACTGCAATGACTGAAGCGAACAGTTCCCCTTTTCCCTGTACTGTCACCTCTACCTACTCTGTGCCAGGCTTCCCAGTAGATATTTGCTGATTGTGTGTGTGTTTGTTTGTGTGTGTATATGTGTGTGCAGGTGCAGGCATGCGTGAGTGTGTGTGTGTGTGCGTGTGTGTGTGTGTGTGCGTGTGTGTGTGTGCGTGTGTGAGTAGCATGTGTGTGTATTTCGTTCATGCCTGGAGGGCTAACAGTACAGTCTCCTTGTGATCCCCGACAGCTGCTGACTGTTTTCACAGAGACTGGCAGAGTGGGGGAAGGGGAGAACGAAGGAGCGAATGAGAGAGGGAGAGGAAGAGGGAGGAAGAGGGAGAATGAGCGAAGTGGGAGGGCAAGGATGAGTCAGAAAATTAAAGAGATTGTATTAAATGGAGGATGGAGAGAGGGGGGTGATAAGAGGCAGGTTAGCAGGCTGTTCACACTCTCAACCCTGGCTGTTCCCCAAATGGCACCCTATTCCCTATATAGTGCGCTACTTTTGACCAGAGCCCTCTGGCCTTATATAGTGAATAATGTGCCATTTGGGAAACAGTCCATGCGGGAACTGTTGAACAGTAATGACTAGAGTGTATCATAATCAGGCAGCAGAGATTCTAATCATGGTGTATGCAATGATTGAGTGTGCTTAACTCCAGTTAGACAGGTATTAACCCCCCCTACATGGGGCGGGAGGAGGGCTACCAATCAACCAGGAGGAACAAGGAGGGTTAGGAGACAGGAACCCA
>NC_092173.1:9485886-9488386 GCF_045791955.1 Oncorhynchus clarkii lewisi | reverse complement strand
CAATAGGTTGAAGAGGCACTCATAGTGCTCTCTCTCTCCGTCTCTTTTCTCTTTTACAAGCTCTCAACTGACACCTCCTCACCTTTAACTTCACTCTCTCTCTCCTGTCATTTCACTGACCCAGATGTGCACATACCAACACCAGTGATGTCAAGAACAACACACACACACCAGCCACGCAAAAGACACGGACCCAGACAAAGACAAGGCAAACACAAGCATCGACCTGTGCGTACAATCACCACTTACAGACAGCCTGACACCAACAACGGCAGGCAATTAAAGTTGCTCTGAAAGCTTAACTTAACACCGCAGTGCAGAGTGTGTGAACCTCTGAGGCAGGCAGGTTGCCAACCAGACCAGCCAGGAGACCAAACAGCAGAGAAAGTTCACCCACCGCTCTCTCTCTCTCTCCTGCTCCCTCTCTCTCTCCTTCGCTCGTCGCGACTTTTGCAGGAGTCCGATTAGAATCACCGCGGCCCGGATCCCAGCCTTTTTAGAGTGGACCCTCGGAGGAGTGGGCTCGGGAGTGGAGCCTGACATGGTGTCTGGTTGTGGTTCTGGATCCAGACTGGGTTGGTCCTGGTCCTAACGGACCACACTGTACAGCAGCACTGCCACACACCACCTCACCGGCACAGGCAGACTGACTGGATCTCTGCATCTCTGTCTACCTCTTTCTTTCTCACGCGCTCTCCCTCTCCCTCACTCGCTCCCTCCTTCCCAACTCTCTCTCCCTGCCCACCTCAGCCTGATAGGCAGGGCTTGGTGTAGGCTCTGCCCCCTTTCTCCTCCTCCTCCCTCCCTCTCTGTGTGCTTTTACAGTCTGGACTGCTTTCACTTGCACATAACTGCTGTGTGTGATTTGAGATTACTGCTGTTTGTGCTGTTTGTCATACCGCATTGTAACGTATGGCTCCTAATTTTGCAGTCCATGTTTCCTATCTAATCTCCCCTGTGTCCTTGTTCCATTTCGCCTCTGTGTTTTTTGACACTCTCTCTCTCTTTGTGAAATCTCAATTTAAACAGCACAGAACAAACATATCTCTCTCCATCTCTCCCTCGATCTCTGTCTCTCTCCATTTCTCTCTCTCTCTCTCCATTTCTCTCTCCTCATCTCCCTCAATTTCCCTCTCCCTCCACCTCACTCTCTCACTCTATCGCTCTCTCTTTCCTCCTTTCTCTCTCTCTCCGTCCATGCATCCCTCCCTCTCTCCCTCCCTCAATTTCTCTCCCTCCCTCCATCTCTCTTCCTCTCCCTCCCTCCATCTCTCTTCCTCTCTCTTCCCTCCATCTCTCTTTCTCTCCCTCCCTCCATCCCTCTTCCCCTCTCCTCCCTCCATCTCTGTCTGAGACCAGCTGATGCTCTAGCTCCGCCCCAAAGCTTGGCAAACACGAGTCACCATCATTCTTACCCGGAACCCACCGCAGCCAGCAACACGTTATTTTTCTGTTCTCCCTGCATCTCTGTCTGTCCTTCCCTCTCCTCCTTTGGCCACCTGTTTGCCTTTCATCTCCTCTCTGTTTGACAGCTCAAGGACTTACATGAAGGACTTACTCTCTCCCTCTCCTCCTATTGTCTGCCGTCTCTCCTGTGCACTACGGCACAGCAGTGCACTCTCAAAGGCCCTCCTAGATGGACAAAAGCTGCAGGTGTCTTCACAGACTCAACACTGGAGGGTCCATAGAAACATGTATGTAGATAACAGAGCGTGAGAGCCCATATGACATAATGCAGTAGATGGATAATAGTGTGGGGAGGTTATGGTATGATGATGCCTGTCCATTGGTATGTATTCTGTTAGTGGGAAAGGATGTTTGTTACTATGTGCGGAATACCTCTGATAACAAGTGATGATATCCTGTATTGTTGATGAATATAACAACTTTCACATGCCTACAATTGCATATATATATTTTTGGAAATACGAGTGATCCTCTGTAGCTCAGTTGTTAGAGCATGGAATTTGCAACACCAGGGTAGTGGGTTCAATTCCCAGACCCACCTCTACGAAAAATGTATGAACTCATGACTGACTGTAAGTCACTTTAGATAAAAGTGTCTGCTAAATGGCATATACATATTATTAATGAATAATTGATTTATAATAGCTCTGATATTTGCCCTGCCATGACAATCTCCCTTGGAAATCAGTGGCAACCCCAGTGAGACTTAGGAGATGAGGTACATTTTTGGTTGTTCCTGCTCAATTTAGCTAATTACCACATTTGAGTGATTATGACAAGATTGTTGAGATGTGTGGTTGAGTAGCACATAGTCATAATAGTACATGAGTCATGTCAAGGTAAAGTCCTTCTTTTAGATTGTACCCAATAATACTCAAGTAACTACTTATGTTAATTGACTTTCATATGCTTTATTATATGTTAGACTCATCTGTCTGTAGAGCTAATCAGAGATCTGTATCCCAGCTGAGAATTCTCCAAGCCTCCCCTGTGTGTGTGTGTGTGTGTGTGTGTGTGTGTGTGTGTGTGTGTG
>NC_092173.1:9233386-9483386 GCF_045791955.1 Oncorhynchus clarkii lewisi | reverse complement strand
CTCCATTATTTCTAAACTTCTGTGGAGTATCTGCTGCGACTCTGGGTCTGTGTGTACTGTCTAGGTCCGTGTTAGGTTAGTGTCCTCTCTTGTGGTCCTAGCTAGCCAGCTAGCCAGCTCATTGAGATGTGGCCAGCTAGCTCATTGAGATGTGGCCAGCTAGCTCAGTGAGATGTGGCCAGCTAGCTTATTGGGATGTGGCCAGCTAGTTCATTGAGATGTGGCCAGCTAGCTCATTGAGATGTGGCTAGCAAGCTCATTGAGATGTGGCCAGCTAGCTCATTGAGATGTGGCCAGCTAGCTCATTGAGATGTGGCTAGCTAGCTCATTGAGATGTGGCCAGCTAGCTCATTGAGATGTGGCCAGCTAGCTCATTGAGATGCAGCTAGCTTCTCGTGGCTAGCTAGCTTATTGAGAAGTTAGCCCTAGCCTAGTGTCCCACCCTGCCCGCCCTCTCCTAATATGTGATAGCAGTTGTATGGCTGTGACATTCTATCTAGTGTTGACAGAACACTTACATATATTCATCATACAGCATGATAAATAACATACTGTAAATAATCATCAGCAACACATCACAACCTGGCATAATATAGTGTATTATGAAACGGTTACAGTGTAGTTCCGACCACGTAATCTGACTGGTCAAAAGTGCGTTCCAGCCTCAACGTTATTGAGCACAACATCAATGCTAGCCTTTGCGTTCCTGAAAAAAGACCAAATCAATCGTGTATGATAAGCTAAGAGAAGCAAAACGGATTGTAGAGAGAGAGACACGTGCTATAGTGACTCACAAGCACTTAGAATCCAGAGATACAGGCTAGACACAGATTAATATACATGGAATGACATTTATCCATGACATAACTTGTCATTGACATGCAAGAGGATGTAAGAACATCATACAGTATGTGTTTGTTTCAGCAACTGTTTTCTCCACATTTTCTCTTGACAGTCTGTCTGATGAAGTAGCCTGTTTTCAAGAGGCAAGTGGACAACGACAGCACTTAAACCCACCCTGGGGCTAACATACTTGTGGATAGGTGTGCAAGCATGTCATCATCATCACACTTGGGTGTCTGTGGGTGCGTGAATGTAAGTGTGTGTGTGTGTGTGTGTGTGTGTGTGTGTGTGTGTGTGTGTGTGTGTGTGTGTGTGTGTGTGTGTGTGTGTGTGTGTGTGTGTGTGTGTGTGTGTGTGTGTGTGTGTGTGTGTGTGTGTGTGTGTGTGTGTGTGTGTGTGTGTGTGTGTGTGTGTGTGTGTGTGTGTGTGTCTGCTTCATGTAAAGTGCCAGTCAAAGGTTTGGACACACCTACTCATTCCAGGATTTTTCTTTAATAGTGAAGACATCAAAACTATGAAATAACACATATTGAATCATCATCTTTAATGTAGCCACCCTTTGCCTTGACATCTTTGCACGCTCTTGGCATTCTTTCATTCTTAATGCATTTGAGCCAATCAGTTGTGTTGTGACAAGGTAGGGGGGGGGGGGGGGGGGGGGTAATACAGAAGATAGACCTATTTGGTAAAAGACTAAGTCCATATTATGGCAAGAACAGCTCAATTAAGCAAAGAGAAATGACAGTCCATCATTACTTTATGACATGAAGGTCAGTCAATAGGGAACATTTCAAGAACTTTGGAAGTTCCTTCAAGTGCAGTCGCAAAACAACATCAAGCACTATGATGAAACTGGCTCTCATGAGGACCGCCACAAGAAAGGAAGAACCAGAGTAACCTCTGCTGCAGAGGATAAGTTCATTAGAGTTACAAGACTCAGAAATTGCAGCCCAAATAAATGCTTCACAGAGTTCAAGTAACAGATACATCTAAACATCAACTGTTCAGAGGAGACTGTGTGAATCAGGCCTTCATGGTCAAATTGCTGCAAAGAAACCACAATTAAAGGACACCAATAAGAAGAGACCTGCTTGGGCCAAGAAACACGAGCAATGGACATTAGACTGGTGGAAATCTGTGCTTTGGTCGGATGTGTCTAAATTTGAGATTTTTGGTTCCAACCACCGTGTCTTTGTGAGACGTGGAGTAGGTGAGAGGATGATCTCTACATGTGTGGTTCCCATCGTGAAGCAAGGAGGAGGAGGTGTGATGGTGTGCGGGTGCTTTGCCGGTGACACTGTCTGTGATTTATGTAGAATTTAAGGCACACTTAACCAGCATGTCTACCATAACATTCTGCAGCGATAGGCCATCCCATCTGTTTTTTTCTTAGTGGGACTTATATTTTGTTGTTTTTCAACAGGACAATGACCCAACACAGCTCCAGGCGTGTAAGGGTGATTTGACCATGAAGGAGAGTCTTAGAGTGCTGCATCAGATGACCAGGCCTCCACAATCACCCGACCTCAACCCAATTTGGGATGAGTTGGACCGTAGAGGGAAGGAAAAGCCAGTGCTCAGATTGTCAAATGGAACATAAATTGTTAATTGAAACACACATTATAAAATAGAGTGAATCAAGAGATATAGAGTCTCTACAATCGAATTCCTAAAGATTTTGCCCTCAGGCTGAGCTGTTCATTAATTCCGCTCTAGTGAGTGGGACACATTGTGGTAGGACATACTGTAGCCCTGCCCTGTGACCATGTGTCATTACAATGAATTCACCCCCCCCCCCCCCCCCCCCCCCCGCCCGATCCATGTGACTCTCCATCTCTTTTCCCATCTCTCCTTCTCTCTCTCGCTCTGCCTCTATCGTTCCATCTCTCCCTCCCCATCTCTTTCTCTCGGTGTCTCATCCTCTATCGTTCCATCTCTCCCCCTCTCTCTCTGCATCCTTTTCTGTTTATTTCTCCCTGTCTCCTTCCTCCCTCCCTCTCCCTCCCGCCATCATTCCTCATAGAGATAGGGATGAGGCCCAGAGTGCGAGGGGCTGCTGAGTCCGCCAAACAAGACACCATGTGTTTGTCAAGAAGCGACAGATGGCAAAGGAGGAGAGAGGGAGCAGAGGAGAAAGTTTAGGCGTGACAAATAAGCAATAGATGTAGCAGCTCTGGAACTTTCCATTGGGGGAACAAGGGCCAACAGAGTCCGTTTCAGTCCCAGAGAAGGGTGAGGTGACTTAGGCAGGTCCTTTCCCCATCACCCAATGCATTTTCAGTGTCTTTGAGGGACACAAACTCAGTGTTGTAATTATTTGAAGGTGATTTACTAGATGGGAGGACTGTGTTCTTGCCCTAATGTCACCAGAGGCTCTGAACAGCTCCAGTGCCTGCTGTGAGTAACACTGGCTCTGCTAAGCTAGGGGACACCCTCAGGGTACTTTCTACAGCTAAAATGCCATGCACAGAAGCCACACAAACGCACTAACACACACCAACATACAGTACATGAATGCAGATACAAGCATGCATGCAGGCAGGTATGTGCGTGCGCACACCCAGACACACACAAACAAACACACAGCTTCCTACTTGGCTGAAGCCAAGGGATATAAGAGCAATAAACAAAAGAGGAAGTAGCCATAAAGCTGTCGGGTGGCCGTGAGGAGCCTCTGAGGACTGTGTGTTCTCTCCTCTTCCTCTCCCTCTCTCAGTTCTCTCTCGCTCTCTCCATTCTCCTCTCTCTCTCTCTCTCTTTCTCTCTCTCTCTCTCCGTTTCACTTTCCCCTCACTCCGATGTCTCTCTCTCTCAGTTCTGCTCTGAATCTCCAAAGGGCCATCGGCTGGCTGGCTGGCAGCACTTCATCACTCTTCCACAATGCCTCACCTAATCGCCTCTCCTCACCTCAGCCCAGACGACCATTAGGACCCCTCCTCTGCTGCCCGGTGCTCACAGCACTGCCTGTCTGACACCCCATCCATCACGGGTCAATCTGTGCCCTCTGTAGCCAGGCAATGTGACGGAAACCTCTGGTGACACCCACTTCTCAAATGACGCACAAATGACGCCTTATTCCCAGACAACTTTCTAAGGCACCTGTTGATTAACCTATGCAAACAAATAATCGAATCAAATGAAATTGTATTTGTCACATGCTTCGTAAACAACAGGTGAAATGCTTACTTACGGGCCCTTCCCAACGATGCAAATATAATAAATAAACAATGAGTAAATTGGCTATATACACGGGGTACCGGTACCAAGTCGATGTGCAGGGGTACGAGGCAATTGAGGTAGCTATGTACATATAGATAGGGATAAAGTGACTAGGCAACAGGATAGATAATAAATAGTAGCAGCAGCGTACAGTATGTGATGAGTCAAAAGCTTTTGTGCAAAGAGTGTCAATGCAGATAGTCCGGGTAGCTATTCCGTTAACTACAATACATAGTATTCTTATGGCTTGGGATTAGAATCTGTTCAGGGTCCTGTTGATTCCAGTCTTGGTGCATCGGTACGGCTTGCCGTGGGGTAGCAGAGAGAACAGTCTGTGACTTGATTGGCTGGAGTCTTTGACAATTTTTAGGTCCTTCCTCTGACACCGCCTGGTATAGAGGTCTTGGATAGCAGGGAGCTGGGCCCCAGTGATGTACTGGTGTACGTACGCACTGCCCCAGGTTGCGCCTTGGGGTCGGATGCCAAGCAGTGCCACACCAAGCGGTGATGTAGCCAGTCAAGATGCTCTCAATGGTGCAGCTGTAGAACTTTTTGAGGATCTGAGGAGCCCATGCCAAATCTTTTCAGTCTTCTGAGGGGGAAGAGGTCTACCACCGTTGTGTCGTCGGAAAACTTAATGGTGGTGTTGGAGTCGTGCGCGGCCACGCAGTTGTGGGTAAACAGGGAGTACAGGAGGGGACAAAGCACGCACCCCTGAGGGGCCCCCATGTTGAGGATCAATGTGGCAGATGTGTTGTTGCCTACCCTCAACACCTGGGGCAGACCGTCAGAAAGTCCAGGATCCAGTCGCAAAGGGAGTTGTTCAGTCCCATTGATGAGCTTGTAGGGCACTATGGTGTTGAATGCTGAGCTGTAGTCAATGAACAGCGTTCTCATATAAGTGTTCCTCTTGTGCAGGTGGGAGAGGGCAGTGTGGAGTACAATAGAGATTGCGTCATCTGTGTATCTGTTGGGGCAGTACCTGGGTCCAGGGTGTCTGGGATAATGTTGTCGATGTGAGTCAAGTCCAGCATTTCATGCTACAGATGTGAGTGCATCTTGACAGGTTACCTTGGCGTTCTTAAGCACAGGGACTATGGTGGTCTGCTTGAAACATAGTAGATATTACAGACTGGGTCAGGGAGAGGTTGAAAATGTCAGTGAAGACACCCGTCAGCTGGTCAGCGCACGCTCCGAGTACACGCCCTGGTAATCCGCCTGGCCCCGCGGCCTTGTGAATGCTGACCTGTTTAAAGGTCCTACTCACATCGGCTACGGAGAGCGAGATCACACAGTAGTCTGGAACTGCTGCTGCTCTCCGGGGCCATATGTTAAAACGGAGAGATGAAGCAAGATGAAACCGAGACCAGGTCTCTAACGCGTGTCAAACGAAGAGCTGTAGAAAACAAGGGCTAAAAACAAGATATGTCATTTAGCGGACGCGTTCATCCAAAGGGACTTACAGTCACGCGTGCATATATTTTACGTATGGGGTGGTCCAGGGAATCGAACCCACTACTCTGGTGTTACAAGCGCCACGCTCTTCCAACTGAGCTAAAACGGATGACAGTAATACAGTTGAAATGTGTGAGGAATAACAAATACCCTTTCTATTATGGGCAGTGATTGCAGTGTCATGTAATCAGAACGTATTTAGCTCATCGCTAGTGCTCGCCTTACTGCTACGCAGCTCTGGGGCTGTGGAACGTAATTGTTTCTCTCAATCCTCTACGGGAAGAAGAGTCAGCTTCTACTGTATTCATACCCTCCAAACACACACACACACACACACGCACACACACACACACACACACACACACACACACACACACACACACACACACACACACACACACACACACACACACACACACACACACACAGACACAAACACACACACACACACACACACACACATATACGTACATCACAGGAGGCTGGTGGCACCTTAATTGGGGAGGATGGGCTCGTGGTAACGGCTGGAGCGGAATAGGTGGAATGGTATCAAATACATCAAACGCATGGTTTCTATGTGTTTGATGCCATTCAATTTTCTCCGTTCCGGCCATTATTATGAGCCGTCCTCCCCTCAGCAGGCTCCTGTGACGTACACACATACACACACCTTCCCCCTCCCTTCTTCTATCCCTCTATATCTGAATTGAACAGCTCAAGACTTGTTTTGTTCTGCGACAGTGAGCCCAGTCAGTCCGTCTTCCCTTCTCTTTCTTCGTCCTCTGGGCAAAAATGTAATTTATTTCATTTGTGTCATAAATCAATTTCCTGGTTCTCATTCTATTTGCTGAGAGGGATGACAGAGCCAGAGCTGACAGCGGGGTTAACCCCTCGCCCACCCTGGTCCTGGGAGCCAGCCACCAGGATGGGAGGAGAGAAGGAGGAGGAGAGAGAAAACAGAGAGAGGGGGGGAGGACAGAGAAAGAGAAGAACAGAGAGAGAGAGAGAGAGAGAGAGAGAGAGAGAGAGGTACAGATGAGGGGATGAAACATGACCATTTGATTTCACATACCGCGATCCCACTGCCATGAGGCTACAAAGCTATTGAAACCCTACTGAAAAGTTCCATGCAACAGAATACAAAAGTCATCCAGCAGTATTCCCTCCATAGCTGTGTCAACAAATCTGAACATCCACAGTTACAATACAATAAAAACACTAGTGACAGCATCCCCAGGTGTGGATATTAATATGGGGGGGAAATTATTCCTCCTTTGAGAGAGATTTGTTTGGAGCTTAGCTAAGCAGACTTTCTCTGCCGTCTCTGACGCACAAAATGGAACGGGCACCAATTGCCGTTTTAATAGATTTCTGGCAAGTCATTTATGACTGCAGATAAGAAACACAGAGCTGTGTGTCCCATCTCTGTGGGAGTCGGTGTGTGATCCTGCGGGAGTGTGTGTGTGAGAGAGAGATAAAGGTATTGAGAGAAAGATATTGCTGTGTGTGTGTGTGTGTGTGTGTGTGTGTGTGTGTGTGTGTGTGTGTGTGTGTGTGTGTGTGTGTAATTGTTTGTCTTACATGCACATACTGTACTATGTATTCAGTTCTAAAAGACAGTCTTATAACATGATACACACTGACAATAAAAGACATTCAACATGATATCTACACATAACCAGACATACACAGATACAGTTGAAGTCAGAAGTTAACATACACTTAGGTTGGAGTCATTAAAACTCGTTTTTCAACCACTCCACAAATGTATTGTGCATGACACAAGTCATTTTTTCCAACAATTGTTTACAGACAGATCATTTCACATTTCACTGTATCACAATTCCAGTGGGTCAGTAGTTTACATACACTAAGTTGACTGTGCCTTTAAACAGCTTGGAAAATTCCAGAAAATTATGTCATGGCTTTAGAAGCTTCTGAACCTGTGGGTGTATTTCAAGGCCTACCTTCAAACTCAGTGCCTCGTTGCTTGACATCATGGGAAAATCAAAAGACATCAGCCCAGACCTCAGAGAAAAAAAATGATAGACCTACACAAGTCTGGTTCCTCCTTGGTAGCAATGTCCAAACGCCTGAAGGTACCACGTTCATCTGTACAAAAAATAGTATGCAAGTATAAACACCATGGGACCATGCAGCCGTCATACCGCTCAGGAAGGAGACGCGTTTTGTCTCCTAGAGATGAACGTACTTTGGTGTGAAAAGAGCAAATCAATCCCAGAACAACAACAAAGGACCTTGTGAAGATGCTGGAGGAAACGGGTACAAAAGTATCTATATCCACAGTAAAACGAGTCCTATATCGACATAACCTGAAAGGCTACTCAGCAAGGAAGAAGCCACTGCTCCAAAACCGCCATAAAAAAGCCAGACTACGGTTTGCACCTGCACATGGGGACAAAGATCGTACTTTTTGGAGAAATGTCCTCTGGTCTGATGAAACAAAAATAGAACTGTTTGGCCATAATGACCATCATTATGTTTGGAGGAAAAAGGGGAAGGCTTGCAAGCCGAAGAACACCATCCCAACCGTGAAGCACGGGGGTGGCAGCATCATGTTGTGGGGGTGCTTTGCTGCAGGAAGGACTGGTGCACTTCACAAAATAGATGGCATCATGAGGAAAGGAAAATTATGTGGATATATTGAAGCAACATCTCAAGACATCTCCTTGGTCGCAAATGGGTCTTCCAAATGGACAATGACCCCAAGCATACTTCCAAAGTTGTGGCAAAATGGCTTAAGGACAGCAAAGTCAAGGTATTGGAGTGTCCGTCACAAAGCCCTGACCTCAATCCTATAGAAAATTTGTGGGCAGAACTGAAAAAGCGTGTGCGAGCAAAGAGGCCTACAAACCTGACTCAGCTCTCTATGTGTTTCAGTGTCACAGCTGTATGAGCCCAGTCCAGCCCACCCCAGCCGGTACCAGCCAAGCAGAGTCCAGCCCACCCCAGCCGGTACCAGCCAAGCAGAGTCCAGCCCACCCCAGCCGATACCAGCCAAGCAGAGTCCAGCCCACCCCAGCCGGTACCAGCCAAACAGAGTCCAGCCCACCCCAGCCGATACCAGCCAAGCAGAGTCCAGCCATCCCCAGCCGATACCAGCCAAGCAGAGTCCAGCCCACCCCAGCCGATACCAGCCAAGCAGAGTCCAGCCCACCCCAGCCGGTACCAGCCAAGCAGAGTCCAGCCCACCCCAGCCGATACCAGCCAAGCAGAGTCCAGCCCACCCCAGCCGGTACCAGCCAAACAGGGTCCAGCCCACCCCAGCCGATACCAGCCAAGCAGAGTCCAGCCCACCCCAGCCGATACCAGCCAAGCAGAGTCCAGCCCACCCCAGCCGGTACCAGCTAAGCAGAGTCCAGCCCACCCCAGCCGATACCAGCCAAGCAGAGTCCAGCCCACCCCAGCCGGTACCAGCCAAGCAGAGTCCAGCCAAGCAGAGTCCAGCCCACCCCAGCCGGTACCAGCCAAGCAGAGTCCAGCCATCCCCAGCCGATACCAGCCAAGCAGAGTCCAGCCCACCCCAGCCGATACCAGCCAAGCAGAGTCCAGCCAAGCACTTCCCATCCCCAACATACCAGTGTCTCTCTCTCTGTCTCTCTGCTGGGGCTGTCTGTGAAAGGACAGCTGCTCGTCTCGTGAATGTCTCTAACCCAAAAGTGTCATAGAGTGAACACACAGACATGAATTTATGCATGCAAGGCACGCATAGACAAAAACACATACACTCAAAATGTCCTCGCTGAGGTCAACAGAGATCAGGCAATGAAAATACAATTATTTTATATTTTATATCTGTCACTCTAATGCTGGGGAAACACGTCTGTCACTAATCATGCATGGAGTTTCTCAGCCAACCCATGCATTTTTAAGCAACCGTGTGCCATTGGTGCCCAAGGCTCGCGCTCTCGCTCTCTCTCATCATTCCCTTTTTCTTCTTTCTCTCCCTCTCACAATCTATCTTCTTTTCCCCTGTCTGTCCTTTTCTCTAAAAGGTACTCCATCACCACATCTCCTCCCATGTGTCTCCATCTCTATTTCCAGTCCTTTTCACTCGGTTTTGACGCTAAAGCCAGTCTCAAGGGAAGCAGAAGAAAGGGCAACCTTAGGGCCCCGCCAAAGAAAATGGAGAAATCTGAGAGAAAGGAAGACTTTATTTTCTCTTTCTGTCTGGACGTTCAACCACTGTGAAGTAACTTTGTCTCTTTATTGTGGCCTCACTATCTGTCAGTGTAGGAGCTCTTCTCTCTTTTCTCTCTGGTTGAGGCTGAAGGAGAGGCTTAACATGCTGCTCGAACGTGCATTTGTTACCACACAGCTCCCTGCTTCCTCGACGCTCGTTTCCAACAGCAACAGTGGCTGACTTTGTTGAAAGGAAAGAGACACATAATAACACTGAGGAGGATACAGTGTATGGACAACAGATACACTGCTCAGTATCAAAATCAAGCGCGGCATCTAAAATGAAGGGTCTGATTTCTGTTTTCCATGAGCTTGAATATAACAGGATAACAAAATACCTAGGCCCACAGTACAGATTTACATGGTTTCAACTAATAAAATAACATTGTTTATTTAGCCATTTGGAATAACTATTCCTTGATTTCTGACAATCGTTACAAAGCTATAACACAGAACTTTTCAATAATAACACATTGTCAAATACATGTGTGCCAATTGTACTGTACGAAGCGTTTTGTTGTGCTTGTCTGCTACGCCGACCGGCTCAAGACCCTCCACAATGAAGAGGACACATAAAAGCGAGGGGGATAGGAGAAATGAAAAGCACATCTCGCCACATCTCATCTCTCCCTCTCTCTCTCCCAACCACCCCACCTGTGTGTGTGTGTGTGTGTGTGTGTGTGTGTGTGTGTGTGTGTGTATAAAAGTAGGGGGAGGGGTTAATTGACCATTTAGCCCATGCATGTGTGCATTTACCCTGTCCACTCAGCCGTTGGACACAGAGGCTGGCTCTCTATAGGCCAAGGGCCACTTTATGGGACCTTTTAAAAGCTACATTAAAACCAAAGGGGCAGCTGGTGCCCTTATCAGAGCTTCAGCGCCCAGCAAGTGGGAAAGTGAAGGAGTAAATATTTATTCAAAAGAGGCAGCTGGCCCACTGAAGGTTTTAGGCCGAGGAGACAGAGTTTACCGTTTACCGTAAAGTTTACCGTAAAACAGGTGTGTGTGTGTGTGTGTGTGTGTGTGTGTGTGTGTGTGTGTGTGTGTGTGTGTGTGTGTGTGTGTGTGTGTGTGTCTGTGTGTGCCGGAGTGAGTGTGTACTGTTGCATTGTTGTAATTCTACCACCAGGCAGTGAGCCTAACCTTCAGGGAGATATTCAGTGTCATCCGAGACTGCAGCTCTCTACCTAGAAGATCCAGCAAATACAAGCACTGTGCCTTACAACAGACCCTGTAATACACATGCAGCCTAGCCACTCCTCTCTCTTCAGCTCCAGCACCAGACCAATCCGTCACGTCATTGAGTGAACGGATGGCATACACAGACAGACACGGTTAATAGGATATCCAGTCGTTACCTCCAAGGGGTCAATAGCTTTCATCGTCAAACAGATTATGCGACCACATCCTAAACGCCCTGTAGCTCAACGTGCCGTTGCCTCCATGACCCTTCAGCAACCTCTCCCCATGGTAACCAATGCACTCCGGAACACAGATTAGAACGCTCCGCGGTCGCCATGGACCCCAGATCCGATCTCCGTGGTTATGGGGCCAGCGGAAGATCCCTCGGGTGATGAACACGTGACGATAAGGGTTTAGTCTGTCCTGTTACCGTGGCAACAGGCTCAGCCATCCCCCCAGGCTCCTTGGTTTAAGACACGTGTTGCTCCGGAGATATTATTACGTCTCAAAACGCAGTCAGTCAGAGCAATCGGAGATGATCACCAAGAGGAGGGAGCTTCCCCACGGAGCAATGAGAAGATCGAGGATGGTGCACCATTTTTCAGTCACCTTCACTGTGTATCGCGCATTTTAAACTTCACAGAAACAAACAGAACTTTTGACCCAATAGAAAATGTCTTTGTTCAAGTCTGTGGTTGAGGACAACATTTCTTAACCTCTTGGATGAATCTCAGATATTTGGAAGTGATAAGCGTTACATGCGCCGTCAAGTGCGATCCAGCAGTTCCTGTTCCACAACCAATCAGCACCAACCAACACTGCTGCCTGGTATAACAGGTATAGGCCTGAGAGACAATTTATACTTGATCCGAAAATGTGGTCGGAGGCACCGTATGGATGGTGTGACGCAACTGTGGAGCCTCCGGATTCCAAATGGAGCTCGGTACCGCATCTCCGTGTGCCTCTCATATTTTGGTACAATGCGGAGGTCTCCGTATAGCTCCGCGTTGACATGATTGGTTGACGGAAGGTGAGGGCGGGAGGTCCTGCAAAAACACAAACTCACTTCCTTGACAACTGCCTTCACAACAGCTCTGCGCAGCTCGGCGAAGCACAAGAAGGATGAATGCCCTGACTTCTACAGACGCCATATCACCGTAAATGCTGCACGACCAATGCAGACGTCGGATTGACCGTACAGCGCCTTTAATGCCCAGGAGTTTACGCTGCTGCTACTCTCTGTTTATCATATATGCATAGTCACTTTAACTATACATTCATGTACATACTACCTCAATTGGCCCGACCAACCAGTGCTCCCGGGCTATCTGCATTGTGTCCCTCCACCCACAAACCCCTCTTTTTACGCTACTGCTACTCTCTGTTCATCATATATGCATAGTCACTTTAACCATATCTACATGTACATACTACCTCAATAAGCCTGACTAACCGGTGTCTGTATATAGCCTTGCTATTGTTATTTTCAAATGTCTTTTTACTGTTGTTTTATTTCTTTACTTACCTACATACACACACACACACACACACACACACACACACACACACACACACACACACACACACACACACACACACACACACACACACACACACACACACACACACACACACACACACACACACACACACACACACACACACACACACACACACACACAGAAACACACAAAAACACACACCTTTTTTTCGCACTATTGGTTAGAGCCTGTAAGTAAGCATTTCACTGTAAAGTCTACTGTTGAATACACCTGTTGTATTCGGCGCACGTGACAAGTAAACTTTGATTTGAGTTGAGTTGAGGAGAACCAAGGACACACCTCCCTCTAGTGGAGTGAGGAGAAATAACATGGGGACGTGTTGTTTCCACTCAATACAAGACTGGAAATACATTGACTCACTCCTCTGGTTCTCTCCAGTGGGCAAAACATATAAGACACGTTGACGGCAGCGACAGACGAACACTGCAGATCACTAAATGAAAAGAGGCCTCAAAGGCAAATGTGATTCACAGGGTGAGCTTGGTTAACAGAGAACTCATGTGAATACATCTGTTCAGTTCAATTAAAAGAGCATTGGACTGGTTAAGGCTTGTATAATACCACCCTCTTGAAGGAAGCCGAGGGGAACAGCAGATAGGGGGAAAACAACTGTAGACAGAGCAGTAGCCTAACTTTAGATATTACCAGTGGCGGAAAAAGTACCCATTTGTCATACTTGAGTAAAATTAAAGATACATCAATAGAAAATGACTCAAGTAAAAGTGAAAGTCACCCAGTAAAATACTACTTGAGTAAAAGTCTAAAAGTATTTGGTTTAAAATATACTTAAGTGTCAAAAGTATATGTGATTACTATAATATAATATGAATCATTTCAAATTCCTTATCTTAAGCAAACCAGACGGTACCATTTAAAAAAAATAATAATAATTTACGGATAGCCAGGGGCACACTACATTCAGACATCGTTTACAAACGAAGCATGTGTGTTTAGTGAGTCCACCAGATCAGAGGCAGTAGCGGTGATCAGTTACCTTGATATGTGCATGAATTGGACCATTTTCCTGTCCTGCTAAGCATTCAAAAAGTAACGAGTACTTTTGGATGTACGGAGTAAAAAGTACAATATTTTCTTAAGGAATCAAGTAAAAGTAGTCAAAAATATCAATTGTAATGTACAGATACCAAAATAAAACGACTTAAATAGGACTAAAGTATTTTTTTACATAAGTACTTTACACCACTGGATATAACCTTATCTAATGTACAAACCTTCTATTTACGTCAATGCATTACTGTACATCAGTGACACTGATCTCAAAGTAGGACTTAGCCCTCAATATACAACAGTCTTGCATTTGACATCAGAACAGTCTAGCACGCAGATGGGGGGCCAATGTCATCATACACCGTCCGTTTCTGCAGTGTGAGCTGTAACAGTAGCTGTCTCTGAGCAGAAAGGCCTCGTGTTCAGTGTGTTCTGAATCTTGGGAGGCGGGGTGGAGGAGTGAGGAAGGTGAAGGTGTGAAAGGAAAGTCCGTCTTGAGGTTAAAGGGGGGACGGGTGTGGTGCTATCACCTCCTTCGCGAAACCCATAAACTCTCGGAATCAGTTCTCAACCGATTTCACGCTCAGCCGACGCATGCGATTTCACGCTCAGCCGACGCATGCCTCGTAATAACTTTCCTTTAAATAAGATGCTGAGTTGAGTTCACGTTATGAAGAACAACAAAACCAAAAGTCATTTACAGGAAGGAGAATGAGCCTGTAGAATCTTCCCACCACCCAAACATGACTTGATAATGTTAAATGGGCACACTATGATGTGCAGTGTAGGACAAAAGAGGTCATGTCAGGGACAACACAATACAAAAACCTCCCTTGCGAGAGAGGAGACCGAACAAGCACAGGTGGACATTTGCTCGCTTACCCAGCCCTCCTCCAAATTAAGGCTTCCCCCCCCAAAAAAAACCCCCAGCAGAGAGTAAATGCCACGCTCCAAAAATAGCTTCCGCTGATCCTTGCAGACAGTTAACATTTCCACCTGGGCAAAAAAAAAACGATGAAACAAACACGATTTCCTCTCAGATGGATAATAGCCCCGTTGTTGACACGTTTGCTGTGTTGTTGGCGGTTGGAGGAGCACGGTGTCAGCTGCATTGTGTGAGTCATTTCTTTTAGAGTCTGTCTCCGAGCCTTGAAGATGGTCAACATTTATACCTGTTGCAAATGGATTAATTAGCCCAAAAAAAACGACTTCTCTCAGATAATAATATGGGTAATGAAGTGAAGGTCCCGTGGTGAAGTGTGAACCAGCCGTCCAAAAGGGCCTGAGCCAGACATATTACCGCTGCTCCGAGAAAACCAGCTCACATGCAGAGGCACACGTGCACTCCTGTGTGTGTGTTTGTGTGTGTGTGTCTGTGTGTCTGTGTGCGCGTGCATGTGTATATAAATGTGTGTGTGTGTGTGTGTGTCTGTGTGTCTGTGTGCGCGTGCATGCACATATAAATGTGTGTGTGTGAGTACTGTCTAAGGGGGGTTCAGTGGGGGATAATGTGGAATTAGCCTTGCTGCACAGCTCCTAATTGCCTCCTGTAGGATTACAGAGATAATAGCAGCAGCTGCAGCCCCGGTGGACATACAGCACATTACATAGGATCCCTATCCCACTCCCTATAGGATCAACATCTGCACGTTGCACAGTCAGTCACAGAGAGAGAGAGAGAGAGAGAGAGAGAGAGAGAGAGAGGGACAGAGAGGGGGACGGATGGACGGAGGGAGAGACAGACAGACAGGGAGAGAGGGAGAGAGGGAGAGAGGGAGAGAGACAGACAGAGAGAGAGAGAGAGGGGGACGGGACGGACGGAGAGACAGACAGACAGACAGACAGGGAGACAGACAGGGAGACAGACAGACAAACAGGGAGAGAGGGAGAGAGGGAGAGAGACAGACAGACAGACAGACAGGGAGACAGACAGACAAACAGGGAGAGAGGGAGACAGACAGACAAACAGGGAGAGAGAGAGAGAGAGGTGGGGAGAAAGGGAGAGAAAGAGGGATCGAGAGGTTGAAAGGGAGAGAGAGAGGCGAGAAACGGAGAGAGATGGAGAGCGAGATGGGGAGATGGCGGGGGGGTCAGAGGGGAGAGAGTGGGGGGGCAGAGGTGGAGAGAAAGGGAGAGAGGGAGGGGGAGAGAAAGGGAGAGAGGGAGGTGGAGAGAGATGGAGAGGGGAACAGAGGGGAACAGAGGGGAGAGGGTTGGGCAGAGACAGCAGACAGAGAAGAGGATCATGACAACACTCATCTGACATGACAGTGTGTCTGTCCATCACCTTCCTGCTCTGACAGTATGGCCGCATCCCAAGTGGCACCCTATTCCCTATAGTGCACTACTTTTGACCAGAGGGCTCTGGAAAAGGAAAGGAAGGTGGGTAGTGCAGTATAAGTAGTGCACTGTAAAGGGAATCGGGTACCATTGAGACGCAGCATATGTCCACACATCAGACATGGAAGTCATTGATAATCTCAATACCGTAGCTATAGTTTAAACATTTCAACCCAAGATGACTTTCTGAGAAAAGTGTGAAACGTAAGAAAAGAGGTCGGTAAAAAAAAACACGAACCTATGAAAACTATTGACAAAAAAAGTCTAGATTAGAAAAATGCTCCTTAATGACACCTGGAGACAAGAAAAAAACACCGTGAACTTTTACCTGTCAACAGAGCTGGGCGCTCAGCATCCAGAGAAGCATGTTTATATAATGACTGGGGAGTGGTCCGTATTATGGGTGTTTTCTCCGTCTTCCACAAGAAAAACGCCTCAGGTCAAACACCGTTTTCAGCAAAAAAGAGACAAACAACAAAAGAGAAGGTAAACGCAGACGGAGAAAGGAGAGGACTCACCACATTTTGCGAGGCATCTTTGCACGGTGCGAGTTACCCGACCTCCACTTCTCCTTTCAACCCTCTGTCTGTCCTCACTATCCCCTCACAAACACACACACACACTCAGCCCTGATTATAGCGATATTAATGAGGTGGTGTGCTTTGGGTGCAATTGAATGCAGAGAGCTCTCTTTGTTGTGGCAGGGGAACGAGGAGGCTAGAAAGGAGGGAAAGAGGGGGGAGGGAGTTGTTGACAGCCTCTCATATCCGCAGGAGCATCGCCCGCTTGGTCCATCAGCAAATCCACACTGACCTGCTCTGACATGCAAGTAAGCCAACACACACACACACACACACACACACACTCACACTCACACTCACACTCACACTCACACACACACATACACACACACACACACACACACACACACACACACACACACACACACACACACACACACACACACACACACACACGCACAGGGCTCTAATGAGAGCTGTGAGCGAGGGGAGAAGGACGGCGAGCGCGACAGCTCTACAGCAGCCGGTGAACAACAGACACACACCTGCAGCCAGCTGCGTTGAAGTTCCCCCTCTCCCTCCACCACGGCCCCCTGTTCTCTCACCAACATGCCCGGGTACGTGACCTCGCTTGGGGGGCACACAGTGGGGAGCTCCAGGGAGCTACAGTGGCAGCGGGAACCTGGCTCTCCGCTGCTCCCTGCTCAGCCTTCCACAGACAGACACACACAGACACACACAGACACGCACACCCAGCAGCCCAACAACCCAGTCAGCCAGTTGACCAGCACTAGTCAGTACAGTTACAGCAGGAGCACGGCCCGCACTCAGTCACGACTACCTCATTCATATTCAGGCCCACTCCAAACAGCATTATACAAACAGACAGGCAACAGGCCAACCTTATTCAACATATCCTGTGTGGGGCGGCATGTTAAAATACACCTCTATTGCCTACATTGTGCACCACTCATAGTGCGCTACCAAAAGTAGTCCACTACGTAGGGAATACGGTGCCATTTGGGATGTGAAGCCGAATCCGGATCAATGTACATGTCCAACGGGAGGCTAACACAGACTACTACATCTCTAGCTTTACCACAAAATCCACCTCTCGTCGCTACGGCAACGTCTATTACAGGGGTGGGCTAAGGTTTTGGCTCGAGGGCCACATCGGGATTTCGGACAGGCTGTCTTGTGCCTTTTATTGAAGAGTGGCTTCCATCTGGCCACTCTAACATAAAGGCCTGACTGGTGGAGTGCTGCAGAGATGTTTGTCCTTCTCCCATCTCCACAGAGGAACTCTGGAGCTCTGTTAGAGTGACCATCGGGTTCTTGGTCACCTCCCTGAACAAGGCCCTTCTCCCCCGATTGCTCAGTTTGGCCGGGTGGCCAGCTCTAGGAAGAGTATTGGTGGTTCCAAACGTCGTCCATTTAAGAATGATGGAGGCTGCTGTGTTCTTGGGGACTTTCAATACAGCAGACATATTTTGCTACCCTTCCACAGATCTGTGCTTTGACACAATCCTGTCAAGGAAGCTCTACGGACAATTCCTTTGACCTCATGGCTTGATTTTTGCTTGGACATGCACTGTCAACTGTGGGACCTTATATAGACAGGTCTGCCTCTCCAAATCATGTCCAATCAATTGAATTTACCACAGGTGGAGTTCAATTAAGTTGTAGAAACATCAAGGATGATCAATGGAAACAGGATGCACCTGAGCTCAATTTCGAGTCTCATAGAAAAGGGTCTGAATACTTATGTAAATAAGGTATTTCTGTCCTAAAAACCTGTTTTCGATTTGTCATTATGGGCTATTGTGTGTAGATTGATGAAAAAAAATATTGAATCAATTTTAGAATAAGGCTGTAACGTAACAAAATGTGGAAAAAGTCAAGGGGTCTGAATACTTTCCAAATGCACTATATATTGTTATATATCTTTTACAAGGGAGTCCTGCAAATACAATTACAGAAAATACAAGATATATACATATATATATACACATTTCTTTTTTAAATTGTATTTATTATAATTATTCTTTTTTACTCAAACCTCCCGCGGTCCGGATTGAATGGGCTTGATTTTCCCCACCCATGCCCTATTAGCAAGACTCCTTGAGGCGGTCTTCCTCCACTCAGGTAGACACAATCACAAACACCTACGCACACAGCGGCTCAGTTTGTGTGTGTCTGGCTGCCTGCCATGCTCATCAGAACAGGAGAGGCAGTCAACCATCCCCTCAGCACTGTAGGGTCAATTCCAGTATGTGTAGCCAACCATGGAGGAGATTGGAAAGGCTAAGAGAGGAACTTCATACAATCCTGAACTCTAACGCTGGGAAAGCATGGCAGTCACTAATCATGCATGGAGTGTGCCAGCGTTTCTCAGCCAACCCACGCATTTTTAAGCAAGCATGTGCCATTTTGCCCAAGGCTCTCCTTCCCCCTTCTTACATTTGAGTAATTTAGCAGACGCTCTTATGGTAGTAAGTGCATACATTTTCATAATGTTTCCATACAGGCACCCCATGGGAATCGAAATCACGACCCTGGTGTTGCAAGCGCCACGCTCTACTGGTGTTGCAAGCGCCACGCTCTACTGGTGTTGCAAGCACCACGCTCTACTGGTGTTGCAAGCGCCACGCTCTACCAACTGAGCCACACGGGACCTTCTTCTCCTTCTCCTCACACTCCCCATCTTCTCTTCCTCTCCCCCCCCCCTCTCCCCCACTGCTCTTCTCTCTCGCCCCCTCATTTTAACTCTCTCTGTGAATGCAGATATTCTGCGACAGCCCCCGCATCACAGCGTGTGAACTCCCACAAGGCAGTCAGCGAAGGAGGAAAACAGTTGCAAAAAAGGACAGTAGAATAGTACATGACTGTGGATAAATAAATGGTGTATAGTTCAGAGGATGCGGAACGGAGATTAAATCACAGAGGGCCATGGGGCCTTCGGCTCCTCTCAACTCAGTGTCAGTGGAACACTTACCGGCCTTTCAGAGCTGCGATTGTGGACTTGTCAATCCTATAGAGAGAGAGAGAGAGAGAGAGAGAGAGAGAGAGAGAGAGAGAGAGAGAGAGAGAGAGAGAGAGAGAGAGAGAGAGAGAGAGAGAGAGAGCGAGAGAGAGAGAGAGAGAGAGAGAGAGAGAGAGAGAGAGAGAGAGAGAGAGAGAGAGAGAGAGAGAGAGAGAGAGAGAGAGAGAGAGAGAGAGAGAGAGAGAGGGAGAGAGAGAGAGAGAGGGAGAGAGAGAGAGAGAGAGAGAGAGAGAGAGAGAGAGAGAGAGAGCGAGCGAGAGAGAGGGAGAGAGAGAGAGAGAGAGAGAGGGAGAGAGAGAGAGAGAGAGAGAGAGAGAGAGAGAGAGAGAGCGAGAGAGAGAGAGAGAGAGCGAGAGAGAGAGAGACAGAGAGAGAGAGAGGTTATTGGTCATGAAACAATATATGTTATCACCTAATTATGTTGCGCTAGCAGGATGTTACATGGTTGGCCCTTCCAACGTAATAGATTATATAACTAGTGTTGTATAGAGACATTTTAGATGCATTGAGATGCATGGAGTTCAAACACAAACACATTTACAGGCCAGTCATCGAGAATGAACTGATTTCCATGACAGACCTACATAAACCATCGAAACCAACCATTCACCCCCTACTGCTCACACAGTGACTATGGCTGTAGTTGTTTGACCTTTTCGAGAGCAGTTGTTATCGTACTTCATTCACTTCAGTCCCAGACTCCGCTGGTTAGAATAGAAATCCACAAAGAAAAGAGGAAGCAATAGACATCTCAACATTTTCTACAAGGAAACAGCAAAAAAACAAATGAATGAATAATTTAATGATTTTAATGACGGTTAATGATTTAAAACCACTGCCTGTTACTTTGGTAATTCTAAAGGCTGAAAATCAGTCTGGTTTTACATTCTAAAAACAAATAAGATAAAAACATATATTTGGTAGTGGAGTTGGTGGGCGTTGTGTTTTGTCTGTGTGTGGTGAACCCTGCATAATACCATCATAGACATGAGTGGACACCTCTCATAACCATGAATGACCTTCACGACAACTGGCCTGAAAATGTCAAGACACATGTAGTACAGTAGACCTTATCCTCCCTAACTAAAGCCGTATGTCACTTAGCCTAGTAGTATCTATGACTGCATCCCAAAATGTACCCTTTTCCATACATTGTGCACTACTTTTTTTACCAGGGCCCTTTTGACCATAGACCTTAGCCCCTTGGTCAAAAGAGGTGCAGTATATGGGAATAAGGTGCCAGCTTCCTTGTCAGCTCAGACATAAACAAATATGTTTTGAATGTTGTCCAATGCTTTGAATATCATTGTCGCAATCTTTCTGGATGCTTCTATGAATGGCCTCTGTGTAATAATCGCCATCCCTGGTCAACAACAACCATAAAGTGACCCCCCCCCATGTAAGAGGCATCACAGTGTGGTCATCCTCGCCCAGTCAGCCTCTCCACCCTCCTCTGCTGTCTCCACCCTGCCACACTGGCTGTGTACCATGATTCTGAGGGACAATGATTCTGAGGCTTTATAGAGCTGAAATATGGCCCTGCCCTGGCCTGACCACAAAGCTAATGCATACACCAACTCAAGAACATTGTCTAATAGGAAGCCTGCACACACCCCGTGACTACATCTCTCCATCTATATGGAGTGTGTGTGTGTGCGTGCGTGCGTGCGCGCGCGCGTGCGTGTGTGTGTGTGCGTGCGTGCGCGCGTGTGCGTGCGTGAGTGTGCGTGTGCGCGCGCGCGCGTGTGTGTGTGTGTGTGTGTGTGTGTGTGTGTGCGTGCGTGCGTGAGTGTGCGTGTGCGCGTGCGTGTGTGTGTGTGTGTTTGCCTTTACTATAAATACACAGAGATACAGTGGAGAGTGAAGGCAGTCCTCCATCTAAAACACGTGTGCCTCAGCATCACAGGTGGCATGGATTATTAATGATCTACCACCTCTCCTTATGCTACCTCTTCTTCTCCTCCTCCTCCCTCATTACTTTCTCTCTCTCCTTCACCATCTGATGGGCCTGACACCTCCCTCTCTCTCTCTCTAATGTCCGGCCTGACCTTCAGAAATGCCTGCAGACTGGCAGAGCTGGCATACACCTGGCAGGCCACAGATAACGGTGTTCCCAGCTCTACATCAACAGTAGAAAGCTGTAGCTTAGCAAAAATCCTAACAGTGATTACTTCAGCGTGGATGCAGTAATTCATTTCAGCACCTTTTAACCTCTGCTGGTTGGACTATAGTCAACACCGTGCCTGTTTGGACTGAGACAGCCTGTTTCAGCATGAGGAAGTGGTTTGAGTGTATTAACATATTGCCTCCATGGTGGGTTGACGGCATCTATGCAGTAAAACATTGAGGTTGAGTTGAGGGAGGGTAGTTCACCAGCTATCTTCCTACGCTGTCTCATGGTCTCTCTATAGCAGTGTTTCCCAACCCTGGTCCTCCAGTACCCCCCAACGGAACACATTTCCATTGTAGCCCTGGAAAAGAACACCTCATTCAGCTCATTGAGGGATTGATGGTTCGTTGACAAGTTGAATCAATGTGTACTGGAGGACCAGGGTTGGGAAACACTGCTATACAGCAACAGTAACACACACATAAACACAAAATGTGTGTGTGTGTGTGTGTGTGTGTGTGTGTGTGTGTGTGTGTGTGTGTGTGTGTGTGTGTGTGTGTGTGTGTGTGTGTGTGTGTACCTGAACTGAAGTGTGTGAGGGTGTGATGCTAAGCTCCATTCACCACACTTTGTCAGCATTTCTCTCTTCTGACACAATTGAGGCCTTTTCAGTTCTCACAGAGAGCCACTGAAATTTCCATAGAACTCTTGAACTCTCACACATGAACATCTCATATTGGCCATGCAAACTGAGGTCGTACATACATTCATGAGCTGACATAAGTAGTGTAAGAAATGCACTTCAAAGGGTCAATCTGGTATTGGTACATATAAATGAATATAGCTGTTGATTCTTGAAGAATATAACTTATAAATGCCTCATGAGCTTAGTTCAACTGTCTTGCCCAAAATATGAGTTTGTTTTACTCCATTAACAATATAATTCTAAACAAAAACTGTTTAGCTTAAAAACAGTTTTTATTTGGATCTCATGGATGGTCCCATTCCTCAGCTGTTTACCAAACAAGTGGCAGGGTGTCTGCTTTGTTGTCATTTGAATCCCAGATGTCCTCTTTAGTAACCATGGAGGTCGAGGAGTCAAAGTCAATGTCTGAACTGAGCACACAAACTTCTCTTTTAGCCATACCTAACAATAATTCTAAACACGATAGAGGTGTCATTAAACAAACTTAAAAGAAAAAGACAATTTTCTGCACATTTTCTGCATTCCAGAGGTAAATATCTAGATTAAAAACACCACTAGAGAAACAAAAACAGAGTCCTACAGATGAGAGGACAATAACACCAAGCAACTAATTGATAACCGTCTGTGATCAATCCCCCTGGTAGAGACAGTACAGAGACAGAACAGCAGCCTGTCAAACTGCTGCAGAAGTGTTGCACGCACACACACACACACACACACACACACACACACACACACACACACACACACACACACACACACACACACACACACACACACACACACACACACACACACACACACACACACACACACACACACACACACACAGTGGAACAGATAAAGCCCTTCAACCATCCTTCCTTTCAAAACACATTCAACTCTAGTCTGACCAACGGCAGCCTGCTGAATTCACACCCACGTTCAGGCCACACCGCCAGCCACCAGCCCTAAGAGAGTTAAGGTAACGTACCAGCCGTATCCCCCAAAGGATACACTCCTCTTTCTTCTCAGCATTCTGACAGGGGAGCACGTCTCTGGGACTGACACTCTCACTTTCTTTTGTCTCACTCCTCTTTTTCTCTCTCTCGGTCTTTGAAGAAGTGTAGGCAGTGCTGCTCTGCTCCCTCACCTGTCCTGCCTGCACACAGTTTGGCACTTGCGCTCCTCTCAGCACACAACTCAGCTCCACACACACGGGGAGGAGAGAGCCTGTGGCTGGGAGGGGCCTCTCTCTCTCTGTCTCTCTCTCTCTGTCTCTCTCTCTCTCTCCCTCTCTCTCTCTCTCTCTCTCTCAAACTCTCTCTCTCTCTCTCTCTCTCTCTCTCTCTCTCTCTCAAACTCTCTCACACTCACTGTGTATTTATTCGTTGTCTAACTATTAGTCTTTTGCATCTTGAACTGCACTGTTGGAAAAAGACCCGTAAGTACGCATTTCATTGTTAGTCTACACCTGTTGTCTACGAAGCTGTGAGAGAGAACTGAACTGAAATCTCCATCACACCTACATCCTACACCCTCCCCCACTCTCAACCTGCCCACAAGAAGGAAGGACTTGTTGCCACAGCCAGTGTCACTTCCTCTGTCATGCTCTTACCACAGCTGTATTCATGAGGGCACTATTTGATTTATGTATTTCCATCAATGTCCATCAGTGTCCATATTTCCATCAATGTCCATCAGTGTCCATATTTCCATCAATGTCCATCAGTGTCCATATTTCCATCAATGTCCATCAGTGTCCATATTTCCATCAATGTCCATCAATTCAGATGTACTGTACAGTACATGTTCCGGAACATTCCGATGTACTGTACAGTACATTCACTGCTTTAGACATGTCTGAATTATGGATGTACTGTCGATTTCCCTCGTGCCACTCCTGCCAGGAAAAAGCCACATATGCTGTATATACACTGAGCAAAAATATAAACGCAACATGTAAAGTGTTGGTCCCATGATTTATGAGCTGAAATAAAAGATCCCAGAAATCTTCCATACGCACAAAAAGCTTATTACGCTCATATTTTGAAAGGGCATCCTATTTTCTATATAGTGCACTACTGTATATAGGGAATAATGTGCCATTTGGAACACAGCTGCAATGTGACTGTGAACAAAGGATGGCCCTTCCTGCAACAGCTCTGCTACATGTTAAGGACTAAAATAAACAGCTATGACTATTACTAGTTTTCTCTGTTTTGAAATACAAGGTTTTTCCTATATTCGAGAAACAAGAACCAGTAGCCTTATCCACACTGTCTAGTATCTGGAATCACTATAAACGCCAAGTCGTTTTTTTTTATCTCAAAGTCAATGAAAAGTCTTTCTTACTTCAAATGTGTACGTGGTACTCACTCAAAACTAAACGAGAAGTCATATCAACTATGTTTTTGAAAATGTTATGACACAAATGATAACTTGTAAGTTAAGTACAACTTTATCACAGCAAGTTCCCACAACTTGGTTGTAAAGTTGAAACAACTGTTGACATAATCATTTGTTGTATTGTTTGTTGAGCCTTGACCTATTCAATATTTCTACCTCAAAATCTGTCAGGACAACTAGGTACTCACATTTGTTAGGTAATATCACATAGACATTACAATTGGTTCAAGCAGAGGTTAGTCAAGTCATTGTTGACATGAATGAAAGTACAACTAACTATCATATTTCTCAGCATGCTCTACTGCAGATAGACCTTTGTTTTTATTTTTAGACATTGAAGAGTGGCCTTTAACCCATAATAACCCCCACCCCCCCCCAAACAAAGGTGTATACAGTGCATTCAGAAAGTATTCAAACCCCTTGACTTTTCCCACATTTTGTTACGTTACAGCCGTTGGTTGTTGTTTGACATCCATACTATTCTAAACTGCATAGGAGTTGGTGAGGGATACAGCAGAGGTAGCCTATACACAAGGAGAATATACTGTACATTGACTGATAGATTAATCTTATGCTACACAAAGACAAATAATATTAAACTGATCCAATCAGATTTTTTTGCACCTGTTCCTGAAACAGTTATTCCAGGTAAAATGGCTTAGTCTCCTCACAATTATCCTAACCCTGGCAGTCATTATCAATGCAGGTTGCAGCTGAATAAAAAAAGAATAAACTCTGGCTTTCCAAAATGCTGGGAAATTTTGAAAAGTTCCCAGCTTTTCCAGGAATACCGGTTGGACGATTCCTGGAAACGGGAGGAAATAAGCAGGAAAACCTTAAACCGGGATTTTGGGAAAATCGGGGAATTTAGGGAAAGTTACTGGAGTTTTGCCAATCTACTTGCAGGCCTGATGTGGCCTGTAAAACTAGGCCTCAAAATAAGGCCTTATGCCTCCCGGGTGGCGCATGGGTCTAGTGCACTGCATCGCAGTGCTAGCTGTGCCACCAGAGACTCTGGGTTTGAGCCCAGGCTCTGTCGTGACCGGGAGGTCCATGGGGCAACGCACAATTGGCCTAGCGTCGTCCAGGTTAGGGAGGGTTTGGCTGGTAGGGAAATCCTTGTCTCATCGCGCACTAGCGACTCCTGTGGCGGGCCAGGCGCAGTGCGCGCTAACCAAGGTCGCCAGATGCACAGTGTTTCCTCCGACACATTGGTGCGGCTGGCTTCCGGGTTGGATGCGCGCTGTGTTAAGAAGCAGTGCGGCTTGGTTGGTTTGTGTTTCGGAGGACACATGGCTTTCGACATTCGTCTCTCCCGAGCCCGTACGGGAGTTGTAGCGATGAGACAAGAGAGCATGGTCACCGCTAACAATTGGATACCACGAAATTAGGGGCTGAAATTTTTGTAAGTCTTTTTTTTTATTGGAATTTCACAATTTTCACCCATATTAAGAGATACAACAACAGAGACAAAGCAAAAACAAAACAAAAAAAAACAGCACTCACTTACACATACCTACGCATATATATATATATATATATATATATATATACACATATACATACACATACACACATGCATATACACATATATATGCATACACACATACATACACACACATACATACATACCACACACACCCATACATACGTACACCATTTTCCTCTTCCCGCTCGGTGCTTGGGTAAAAAAAATTATAAAAAAATATATAAAAAAATAAGGCCTTATGAGATATGTAATGTATTGTCTTATAAAGACTTTACAAAAGAGTTAGAAAATATCTGTATTCTAAGTTCAATCAACTTTTGTCCCTGATCTGTTTCACCTGTCTTTGTGCTTGTCTCCACCCCCCACCAGGTGTCTCCCATCTCCCCTCATTATCCCCGGTGTATTTATACCTGTGTTCTCTGTTTGTCTGTTGCCAGTTTGTTTTGTTTGTCAAGCCTTCCAGCGGGTTTCCCCTTGCTCCTGTTTGTTTCTAGTTCCAGTTTTCCTGGTTTTGACCATTCTGCCTGCCCTGACCCTGAGCCTGCCTGCCGTCCTGTACCTTGTCCCACCACACTGGATTATTGACCTCTGCCTGCGCTGACCCTGAGACTGCCTGCCATTCTGTACTTTTGGACTCTGATCTGGATTACTGATATCTGCCTGCCCTTGACCTGTTGTTTTGCCTGCCCCCTGTTCTAGTAATAAACTTTTGTTACTAATGGCACACTGTCTGCATCTGGGTCTTCCCTAAAACGTGATAAACTTCATATAAAAAATGTCCTCACACATCTGTTTAGAGTTCAAACCACTAACTTTTGTATTTAATTAATACTGAGCTTAAAGTTCAATGTTTTGATTTACTCAAACATTTCAAGCTGATACAACTCAAATCTGGATGCCCTATATGGTCACAGTGACTCTATTGGTTTGAGTATTGACTACAAAATCACATGAAGTAACTGTACTCTGAAACAACCTTTCCCTCAACGTCGACAAAGAAGCTGATCGTGTACTACAAGAAACAGAGGGCCGAGCACGACCCAATCAACATAGAAGGAGCTGTTGTGGAGCGGGTCGATAGCTACATGTTCCTGTGTCCACATCACTAAGGAATTGACATGGCCCACACATACCAACACAGTCATGAAGAAGGCACGACAACGCCTCTTCCCTCTTAGCAATCTGAAAAGATTTGGCATCAGCTCCTCAAAGTTCTACAGATACACCATTGAGAGCATCTTGACTGGCTGCATCACCGCTTGGTATGGCAACTGCTGGGCATCCGACCACAAGGGGCTACAGAGGGTAGTGCCTACAGCCCAGTACATCACTGGGGCTGAGCTCCCTGCCATCCAGCACCTCTATACCAGGCGGTGTCAAAGAAAGGCCCTAAAAACTGTCACAGACTCCAGCCACCCGAGTCATAGACTGTTCTCTTTGCTACCGCATGGCAAGCGGTGCCTTAAGTAAGCATTTCACTGTTAGTCTATACCTATACCTGTCACAAAGCATGTGACAAATAACATTTAATTTGATTAATTTTGATATATTAAATAATGAAGTGAAATCGGTTTCCTCAAATCTTGAGGTTTACAGTGTAATGAAGCTTCAGAATGAGAGAACATCAATTAAATGAGATGAGCATCACTTGAACTCCAATTTGCAGCGCTCCCAGTGAAGCAGCACTCTGTCTGTCTGTGTTTTAGATGAGCCAGATTGGGTGCCCGGCGCCATTCACATTATGACATGAATCACTATCTCCATCATGAAAACATCTCTCATTGAAACCCAATACAATGCTCAAGGACATTGTTATTGTCTCGTGGATGGTCACTAGCTGTGCTCTATCTGCGTCTGTCTGGTTCTGGAGAACAATTGTGTCAAAATAAATGATGCAGATACACAACTATTGTGTCAAATATGTTGTGTGTCAGTTGTACAATCCGAGGCCGGGTTTCAATCCGTAATGTAATTTCCTCTTGAGCCGACATATTATGCAGTGTTTACCGTGAGTGCCATCTCCGCAAATGCAGGAACATTGCCATAGGTTGTACAAAGCACGCCTTGCGTTGAATCCCGGCCTCAGACATCTCAGTAAACGTTCACATGAAGGAGACCAGGCAAGCTCTGACCTGATGACACATACTAGTGTGTATACTTCAACACAGGCATAATGTACTGTTGTACTGTACAATACTGACAGGCAGCAGCTCTCAATCGCAAGCTCCAATACATAATAACGTCCCTACACACTTCAGCATATTTACAGACAAATGGCCTTTTCAGTTCCTTGACACACGTGCTTTAGATATATGATCAGAAAGCCCCTGAGGTTACACTTGAACCGGCAACACCATCAGTCCTTTCACTAAACTGAAAACTGAATGTACGTTTTCTAACTGTAGATTTTGTGCTCAATGTGGCCTTATGTCCCAATAGGAATTAAGAAATATTTGGTGCTTTCTTTCCCCCAGTGGAAATACATTCTTCGACGTGAAAGAATAGGACAAGATGAAATTAATGACAGCGGGTGCATCCAAAATGGCACCCTATTCTCTTCGTCCAAAATGGTACCCTATTCTCTTCGTCCAAAATGACACCCTATTCTCTTCGTCCAAAATGGCACCCTTTTCTCTTTGTCCAAAATGGCACCCTATTCTCTTCGTCCAAAATGGCACCCTATTCTCTTTATTGTGCAGGTTAAAACTAGTGCACTATGAAGGAAACAGGGTGCCATTTGGGACACACTGTCACGCCCTGACCATAGTTTACTTTGTATTTTCTATGTTTGGATTGGTCAGGGTGTGATCTGAGTGGGTATGCTATGTTTCATGTCTTGTTTGTCTATTTCTATGTTCAGCCTGATATGGTTCTCAGTCAGAGGCAGGTGTTCGTCATTGTCTCTGATTGGGAACCATATTTAGGTAGCCTGGGTTTCACTGTGTGTTTGTGGGTGATTGTTCCTGTCTATGTGTTTTTCACCAGATAGGCTGTTTAGGTTTTCGTTACGTCCGTTACGTTTTGTTTTGTAGTATTGTATTGTATTGGAGATTCGTGTTTCGTATTATTAATAAACATGGATCGTAAACCACACGCTGCATTTTGGTCCGACTCTCCTTCGTATGAAGACGAAACCCGTTACAGAATCACCCACCACCAACGGACCAAGCAGCGTGTCAACAGGCAGGAGCAGCGCGAGGAGAAGCGCAATAAGGATTTCTGGACATGGGAGGAAATCCTCGACGGGAGAGGACCCTGGGCTAAACCAGGGGAGTGTAGCCGCACTAAGGTGCAGCGGGAGAAGAAACAACAGGAGCAGCCCAAAGAGGAGGTATGGACATGGGAGGACGAATTAGAAGGAAGAGGACCCTGGGCTCAGCCAGGAGAATATCGCCGCCCCAAAGAAGAACTGGAGGCGGCGAAAGCTGAGAGGCGCAGATATGAGGAGGCAGCACGACGTAGCGGATGGAAGCCTGAGAGGCAGCCCCAAAAATTTCTTGGGGGGGGGCTAACAGGGAGTATGGCTACGCCAGGTAGGAGACCTGGGCAGACTCCCTGTGCTTACCGGGGGGCTAGAGAGACCGGACAGGCACCGTGTTATGCAGTGGTGCGCACGGTGTCTCCAGTGCGGGTGCATAGCCCGGTGCGGTATATTCCAGCTCCGCGTGTCTGCCGGGCTAGATTGAGCGTCGAGCCTAATGCCATGAAGCCGGCTCTACGCAGCTGGTCCCCAGTGCGTCTCCTTGGGCCGGCTTACATGGCACCAGCCTTGCGCTCGGTGTCTCCGGTTCGCCTGCATAGCCCAGTGCGGGCTATTCCACCTCGCCGCACTGGCAGGGCGACCGTGAGCATTCAACCAGGTAAGGTTGGGCAGGCTCGGTGCTCAAGAGCTCCAGTGCGCCTGCACGGTCCGGTTTTTCCAGTACCACCTCCACACCCCAGCCCTCCGGTAGCAGCTCCCCGCACCAGGCTTCCTGTGCGTGTCCTCGGCCCAGTACCACCAGTGCCAGTACCACGCATCAGGCCTACAGTGCGCCTCGCCTGTCCAGCGCTGTCGGAGCCCTCCTCCTCTCCAGCGCTGTCGGAGTCTCCCGCCTGTTTAGCGCTGTCAGAGCTTTCCGCCTCTACAGCGCTGCCGGAGTCTCCCGCCTGTTCAGAACTGCCAGTTAGCATAGAGCTGCCAGTTAGCATAGAGCTGCCAGTCTGCATGGAGCTGCCAGTCTGCATGGAGCTGCCAGTCTGCATGGAGCTGCCAGTCTGCATAGAGCTGCCAGTCTGCATGGAGCTGCCAGTCTGCAAGGAGCCGCCAGAGCTGCCTGTCTGCAGGATGCCGCCAGAGCTGCCAGTCTGCAAGGAGCCGCCAGAGCTGCCAGTTAGCATGGAGCAGCCAGGGCCGCCAGTCAGCATGGAGCAGCCAGGGCCGCCAGTCAGCATGGAGCAGCCAGGGCCGCCAGTCAGCATGGAGCAGCCAGGGCCGCCAGTCAGCATGGAGCAGCCAGGGCCGCCAGTCAGCATGGAGCAGCCAGTCAGCATGGAGCAGCCAGTCAGCATGGAGCAGCCAGAGCAGCCAGTCAGCATGGAGCAGCCAGAGCAGCCAGTCAGCATGGAGCAGCCAGAGCTGCCAGTCAGCATGGAGCAGCCAGTCAGCATGGAGCAGCCAGAGCTGCCAGTCAGCATGGAGCAGCCAGTCAGCATGGAGCAGACAGAGCTGCCAGTCGACCAGACTCTTCCAGATCTGCCAGTCGTCCAGACTCTTCCAGATCTGCCAGTCGTCCAGACTCTTCCAGATCTGCCAGTCGTCCAGACTCTTCCAGATCTGCCAGTCGTCCAGACTCTTCCAGATCTGCCAGTCGACCAGACTCTTCCAGATCTGCCAGTCGACCAGACTCTTCCAGATCTGCCAGTCGACCAGACTCTTCCAGATCTGCCAGTCGACCAGACTCTTCCAGATCTGCCAGTCGACCAGACTCTTCCAGATCTGCCAGTCGTCCAGACTCTCCCAGATCTGCCAGTCGTCCAGACTCTCCCAGATCTGCCAGTCGTCCAGATTCTCCCAGATCCGCCAGTCGACCAGATTCTCCCAGATCCGCCAGTCGACCAGATTCTCCCAGATCCGCCAGTCGACCAGATTCTCCCAGATCCGCCAGTCGACCAGATTCTCCCAGATCCGCCAGTCGACCAGATTCTCCCAGATCCGCCAGTCGACCAGATTCTCCCAGATCCGCCAGTCGACCAGATTCTCCCAGATCTGCTAGTCGACCAGGATCTGCTGAAACCGCCAGCCAGCCAGGTTCTGGTAGTTTCTACTACCTGCCTGGGCTTCCTCTCAGTGCTGAGCTTCTTCTCAGTGCTGAGCTTCTTCTCAGTGCTGAGCTTCCTCTCAGTGCTGAGCTACATATCTGTCCCGAGTTACCTCTGTCCCGAGCTGTCCCTCTGTCCCATGTTATCATTGTGGTGGGTAACCTATTTAGGGACGTTTAGGAGGGGGATTAAAACTGTCATGGAGTGGGGTCCACGTCCAGCGCCAGAGCCGCCACCGCGGACAGATGCCCACCCAGACCCTCCCCTATAGGTTCAGGTTTTGCGGCCGGAGTCCGCACCTTGGGGGGGGGGTACTGTCACGCCCTGACCATAGTTTACTTTGTATTTTCTATGTTTGGATTGGTCAGGGTGTGATCTGAGTGGGTATGCTATGTTTCATGTCTTGTTTGTCTATTTCTATGTTCAGCCTGATATGGTTCTCAGTCAGAGGCAGGTGTTCGTCATTGTCTCTGATTGGGAACCATATTTAGGTAGCCTGGGTTTCACTGTGTGTTTGTGGGTGATTGTTCCTGTCTATGTGTTTTTCACCAGATAGGCTGTTTAGGTTTTCGTTACGTCCGTTACGTTTTGTTTTGTAGTATTGTATTGGAGATTCGTGTTTCGTATTATTAATAAACATGGATCGTAAACCACACGCTGCATTTTGGTCCGACTCTCCTTCGTATGAAGACGAAACCCGTTACACACACAGTATAAGCGAGTACTGTACACTACGTCCATTTTTATGTAATCATCACACAGAAGGTACAAAGAGGCAGAAGTACCTTTAAGTCCTGAATAATTCAGTTGCAGTAATGGATCAACACTAGAGTTCTTGACATCTCCCCAGTCTTAGCGATATTCCCCTTTTTTTCAATTTTCGCCTAAAATGACATACCCAAATCTAACTGCCTGCAACTCAGGGCCTGAAGCAAGGATATAAATATTCTTGGTACCATTTCAAATGAAACATTTTGAAGTTTGTGGAAATGTGAATTGAATGTAGGAGAATATAACACAATAGATATGGTAGAAGAAAATACAAATAATAAAAAAACAATGTTTTTGAAATGCAACAGAGGTCCCACATCTAGCCATCACACCGATGTTGTCCACAAGATGGCAGCAGTGTATGTGCAAAGTTTCAGATGGATAACTTGAAGTATGAGCAAACTACATGACATTTAGTGTGAAGTCACCCAGGTACATTTGGGCAAATCGTGAAGGAGACATTTACACTCACATGACATTTTTCTGCAAGAATATCGTCAAATCTGTATACTTGGACTTTGATTTAGCTTTTCCAGTATTATCCAAAAGGAAAAGGCTTGCTGTCTCACAAGGTTAACAGCTACATTTTGCGACAGATACTCCCAGAAAGCCCAGCTCATTGGCTATCTAGCTAGCTTTGTTTGACAAAGTTACAGTCGATCAAGTAAAGACCGCCCGCGTCATCGGCGTGCCATGAAGGTGTCCTATAGGATATACTACACCCCTAATGATATAGTGACGTCTGGTTACGTTCTAGTATGTCTGAGGAATAAATAAGAACGTGATTTGACTGGTTGAAACAACATTTAGGGTGATATTTTCACAGATTCCTTTCTTTGCAAATTGAACGAGTGGAAATACAAATCGATCGTGCATGCTATATGGACCTTTTTACGATATTAAAAAGGATTTTATCTGACAAAATTATACTTCATGTTATCTCTGGGACCCTTTGGATGATAAATCAGAGCAAGATTTCAGAATGTAAGTACACATTTCATCTTCAGAGGTGAATTCATCAAACCTATCGTGGTGAAAAAGTGTTTGTCGTAAGGAGCTCCCCTCAAACAATAGCATGGCATTTTTTCGCAGTAATAGATACTGTAAATTGGACAGTGCAGTTCTATTAACAAGAATTTAAGCTTTCAGACGATTTAAGACACTGATATGTACAGACATTTGTTGTTTCTCTAAAATCTGTGATCATGACACAAGGCGCTGCATGATTTACAACTGTCCTGTTGACCGGACTCCTATCCCTAAGCAGATTATCTCCCCAGTGGTGTGTGTCCTCACACATTACTAAAGAATATAAAGACATGTAGTAACATGTGATCGAATACAATGTTCAAGACAATATGAAAGTGCTTTTGCACGCCATTGCTGTCTCATTATTTGCGCCTGGAGTTTTTCCTGAGCACATGACCTGACCAGAAACAAATACACTTTACAATGCCAAATAGCCAACGCCAGAATTCCCTGACACCTGACTGAGACAGCCATCAATAAACCTTCGTTCCAATGTCAGTGCCATCAGACACTCAGCCTGATGCCTGCCTATTCTGTATTAGTGAGTGACAGTGACAATGCTCAGTATTGATGTTTCGGACTGTCTGTTGTCTGCGTAAGAAGCTTTATCAAGGCTCTTTCTATCAGTCCCTCAGTTTTACCCCACCTCCTGCCAATAGAGATTTAAGAGTCATGGGGAGAAAGCAATACAGAGCAGGGGGGAGAGAAGAGGGAGGATGAGAGAGAGAGAGAGAGAGAGAGAGAGAGAGAGAGAGAGAGGGAGAGAGAGAGAGAGAGAGAGAGAGAGAGAGAGAGAGAGAGAGAGAGAGAGAGAGAGAGAGAGAAATAGATAGAAAACCAATAGATTGAGAGATAGAGAGAAATAGATAGAAAACCTATAGATAGAGAGAGAGAGATAATTGGACAAGGGCCAGGCGGAAACGTTGCGATGCACTCAAAGTGAATCATAAAGTAAAAAAGGGAGTGGGTAAAGGTAGGAAGAGGGGGACAGACGGAGGAGTGCAGGAGATTAGACGTTAAATTAGGCAGATACAGTATGTTACATGAGAATGCAGTGAAACACTCATTGACACACATGGGACAAACGGTTAAATATATAGTGACACCAACTTTAACATGTTCATAATGACGTTGTACCTGAATATATCCACAACAGAAGAAATAAAACATTTCCAGACTAGAGCATTCAATACTCATCATTCTGTAAAACCACTTGGACAGTATGTATGGTTATGCCAATATGCTTGGAGATAAATGGACAGCCGTCTTGCAGTGCTGAATAGGGTGTTGTGTTGATGCCTGACAGATTGATGGCCTTGCCTTTTCTTTCTCTCTCCCCTCTCCCCTCTCTCGTTTCTCTCTCTCTCTCTCTCTCTCTCTCTCTCTCTCTCTCTCTCTCTCTCTCTCTCTCATCATCCTCCCTCCCCATCTCTCTCTCACACACACACTCCCTCCCTCTCTTTTTTTCATTCTCTCTCTCTCTCCCTTCCTCTCTCTCTCTCTCCATCTCCTTCCTTCTCTCTCTCTCTGACTAAATAGTGGAGGATGACACCCAGTCACAGCCCAGATGCTCCCCTGTCTGAGCTGCTGTCCTTATCTCCATCCATCTATCTCTGATAACGCTACCCCCAATACTGGTCCCTCAATACTGGTCCCCCAATACTGGTCCCTCAATACTGGACCCCCAATACTGGTCCCTCAATACTGGACCCTCAATACTGGACCCCCAATACTGGTCCCTCAATACTGGACCCACTATTCTGGACCCTCAATACTGGTCCTTCAATACTGGACCCTCAATACTGGACCCCCAATACTGGACCCTCAAAACTGGTCCCTCAATACTGGACCCTCAATACTGGACCCCAATACTGGTCCCCCCATCCCACCTCTCTTCTTTCCTGCCACCTCATCCCCCTTTTCACTGCCTCATCCTCACCCTTTCATTGTCATTGCTCTTTTTCCTTTATTTCATGCTAATCTACATCTCTTTATCTTATACCCCCCCCCCCCAACCTAATACTGCACCATTAGAAAAAAGGGCTCACAAAGTTCTTTGTGGAGGGGATAGGGTTTTACATGGAACCTTCTTCCTAAGAATTTTGTCCACCAACTTTCCTCTTTTCTCCCTCACTCTGGCCTCACCTCCCTTCTCACAATTCAACCCTTACTCTTCCATGTCCTTTTCCCCCTCCTTTCATGTCTTGATCCTCTCGTCACCCGTATGCGCATAGCACCCTGTGATTTTCCCCTATGTTATTAGATGCGTAGGTGGATTTCAGGGAATGTGACATAAGGCCCTACCATATGCCCACAAAAATGCACTGATGACAGGAAAGAAACCTACCTTTCATCCATAAAAGAATGTGTGCTTGAGCAAACAAAACGACTCCCCCCTCCCCCCCACACACACACAAACACACAAACACACAAACAACCTTGAGATACGGAAAGACAACTGCCCTGTGACTCATCTGACAGTTTATCAAAGTCTGAGCTTATCCCCCCATTCATGGAGAGGGGAGGAGTGAAAGTGAGAGAGCAAGAGAGAGAGAGAGAGAGCAAGAGAGAGTGAGAGAGAAGGGGGAGAGAAGAGAGTGGGGCATGGAAGGTGAAGGAGGGAGAAGAGGAGAAAAGAAGGAGCCATTCAGGGTGAACTTAAGATAAAGGACAGGGAGAGGTGAAAGGAAAGAGATAGAGTGAAAGAGAAACAGAGCGGCAAGAGAGTCAGAGAGAGAGAGAGAGAGAGAGAGAGAATTGAACGAGGGAAAAAGGAAATGAGAGATCATGAGATTGAATGGAGGCCAATCAATTAGAGTGAACGACAAGGACGGTGTGAGGTAGAAAATGGAGCTGGCGGATGAAGAGAAGTTAGAGGTTAGAGAGGAAGAGAGACGCAGAGAGAGAGAGAGAAAGAGAGAGAGGGAAAGAGATGACGATGACAGATGGAATTAATGAAAATAAGATACGTTTACAAGAAGAAGAGAACGAGTGCACTCCAAACGAGTGCACCAATAGACACCCAGGTACAGTGGCTTGCGAAAGTATTCACCCCCCCATTTTGTTGCCTTACAACCTGGAATTCAAATAGATTTTTGGGGGGTTTGTGTCATTTGATTTACACAACATGCCACTTTGAAGATGCAAAATATTTTTTATTGTGAAAAAAAAGAAATAAGACAACAAAACTGCAAACTTGATTGTGCATAAGTATTCAACAGTCTGGGCCATTCAAAGACATTTAAATGTTTCCCCTTTAACCACTCGAGTGTTGCTTTAGCAGTATGCTTAGGGTCATTTTCCTGCTGGAAGGTGAACCTCAGTCCCAGTTTCAAATCTCTGGAAGACTGAAACAGGTTTCCCTCAAGAATTTCCCTGTATTTAGCGTCATCCATCATTCCTTCAATTCTGACCAGTATCCCAGTCCCTGCCGATGAAAAACATCCCCACAGCATGATGCTGCCACCACCATGCTTCATTGTGGGGATGATGTTCTCGGGGTTATGAGAGGTGTTGGGTTTGCGTGTTGGGTTTGCGTTTGCATTTTCCTTGATGGCCAAAAAGCTAAATTTTAGTCTCATCTGACCAGAGTACCTTCTTCCATATGTTTGGGGAGTCTCCCACATGCCTTTTGGCGAACACTAAACGTGTTTGCTGATTTTTTTTTCTAAGCAATGTTTTTTTTCTGGCCACTCTTCCGTAAAGCCCAGCTCTGTGGAGTGTATGACTTAAAGTGGTCCTATGGACAGACACTCCAATGTCCGCTGTGGAGTTTTGCAGCTCCTACAGGGTTATCTGTGGTCTATTTGTTGCCTCTGATTAATGCCCACCTTGCCTGGTCCATTAGTTTTGGTGGGCGGTTCTCTTCTGGCAGGTTTGTTGTGGTGCAGTATTCTTTCCATTTTTTTAATACGGGATTTATTGGTGCTCCGTGGGATGTTCAAAGTTTCAGATTTTCTTTTTAGAAGCAAACCTTGATCTATACTTCTCCACAACTTGTCACGTTCTGACCGTAGTTCCTTTATTTTGTCTTTGTGTTAGTTTGGTCAGGGCGTGAGTTGGGGTGGGTAGTCTATGTTCTTTTTTCTTTGTTGTATTTCTGTGTTCGGCCTGGTATGGTTCTCAATCAGTGGCAGCTGGTGATCGTTGTCTCTGATTGAGAATCATACTTAGGTAGCCTGTTTTTCCCATTTTAGTTGTGGGTGATTGTTTTTTTGTGTGTCTTCACCAGACAGGACTGTTTCGTTGTTGTTTCGTTCTTTCACTTTGTTGTTTTGTTATTCAATGTTCAGTTGATTTATTAAATATTGACATGGACACATACCACGCTGCGCATTGGTCCGATCTTGTCTACTCCTCGTCAGAGTAGGACGAATTACGTTACACAACTAGTCTTCATGGTGCCGCTTGCTTGGTGGTGCCCCTTGCTTAGTGGTGTTGCAGACTCTGGGGCCTTTCAGAACAGGTGCATATATACTTGGATCATGTGACAGATAATGTGACACTTAGATTGCACACAGGTGGACTTTATTTAACTAATTATGTGACTTCTGAAGGTAATTGGTTGCAATAGATGTTATTTAGGGGCTTCATAGTAAAGGGAATGAAAACACAGTTCAAGTCAGAAGTTTACATACACTTACGTTGAAGTCATTAAAACTCGTTTTTCAACCACTCCACAAATTTCTTGTTAACAAACTATAGTTTTGGCAAGTCGGTTAGGACATCTACTTTGTGCATGACACAAGTAATTTTTCCAACAATTGTTTACAGACAGATTATTTCACTTATAATTCACTGTATCACAATTCCAATGGGTCAGAAGTTTACATTCACTAAGTTGACTGTGCCTTTAAACAGCTTGGAAAATTCCAGAAAATTATGTCATGGCTTTATAAGCTTCTGAGGCTAATTGACATCCTTTGAGTCAATTGGAGGTGTACCTGTGGATGTATTTCAAGGCCTACCTTCAAACTCAGTGCCTCGTTGCTTGACATAATGGGAAAACCAAAAGAAATCAGCCCAGACCTCAGAAAAAATTGTAGACCTCCACATGTCTGGTTCATCCTTGGGAGAATTTTCCAAACCCCTGAAGGTACCAAGTTCATCTGTACAAACCATCGTACGCAAGTATAAACACCATGGGACAACGCAGCCGTCACACCGCTCAGGAAGGAGACGCATTCTGTCTCCTAGAGATTAACGTACTTTGGTGCGAAAAGTGCAAATCAATCCCAGAACAACAGCAAATGACCTTGTGAAGATGCTGGAGGAAACAGGTACAAAAGTATCTATATCCACAGTAAAACGAGTCCTATATCGACATAACCTGAAAGGCCGCTCAGCAAGGAAGAAGCTACTGCTCCAAAACCGCCATAAAAAAGCCAGACTACGGTTTGCAACGGCACATGGGGACAAAGATTGGACTTTTTGGAGAAATGTCCTCTGGTCTGATGAAACAAAAATAGAACTGTTTGGCCATAATGACCATCGTTATGTTTGGAGGAAAGAGGGGGAGGCTTGCAAGCCAAAGAACACCATCCCAACCGTGAAGCACGCGAGTGGCAGCATCATGTTGTGGGGGGTGCTTTGCTGCAGGAGGGACTGGTGCACTTCACAAAATAGATGGCATCATGAGGCAGGAAAACTATGTGGATATATTGAAGCAACATCTCAAGACATCAGTCAGGAAGTTAAAGCTTGGTCGCAAATGGTTCTTCCAAATGGACAATGACCCCAAGCATACTTCCAAAGTTGTGGCAAAATAGCTCAAGGTCAGCAAAGTCAAGGTATTGGAGTGGCCATCACAAAGCCCTGACCTCAATCCTATAGAAAATGTTTGGGCAGAACTGTAAAAGCGTGTGCGAGCAAGGAGGCCTACAAACCTGACTCGGTTACACCAGCTCTGTCAGGAGTAATGGGCCAAAATTCACCCAACTTATTGTGGGAAGCTTGTGGAAGGCTACCCGAAAGGTTTTACCCAAGTTAAACATTTTAAAGGCAATGCTACCAAATACTAATTGAGTGTATGTAAACTTCTGACCCACTGGGAATGTGATGAAAGAAATAAAAGCTGAAATAAATCATTCTCTCTGCTATTATTCTGACATTTCACTTTCTTAAAATAAAGTGGTGATCCTAACTGACCTAAGACAGGGAATTATTTATAGGATTAATGTCAGGAACTGTGAAAAACTGAGTTTAAATGTATTTGGCTAAGGTGTATGTAAACCTCCAACTTCAATTGTATGCATGCACCACTTTTCCATATTTTTTTTTTTTTAAATAATCTTTTGAAACAAGCTATTTCTTCAATTTCACTTCACCAATTTGGACTATTTTGTGTATGTCCATTACATGAAATCCAAATAAAAATCAATTTAAATTGCAGGTTGTAATGCAACAAAATAGGAAAAACGCCAAGGGGGATGAATACTTTTGCAAGGCACTGTACATATTAAAGAAGGAGAATGGCTTTCTATAAAGCCTTGTCCCACATCTGTTTGTCCTACCTTGTCAACTCAAAGACCATAGGAGTTGGCAAGGCAGCACAGACAGATCTGAGACCAGGCTTGGCTGTAAAGGCCAACATCATGTTTCAAAGATTAATCTGCTGTCATTTATAGAAACATGATGACTGCTCAGAAACAGCCAGCACTTTACCAAACATCTAAATGAATCTGTGGAGCGTAGTCCTTATCTACGTCAGTGGAGGCTGGTGGGATGAGCTATAGGAGTACGAGCTATTTTCTAAAGGCTGAAATGGAATAGATGGAACAGTATCAAACACATCAAACATATGGAAACCACATGAAACCACATGAAACCACATGATTGCACTTGATGTACCAGAATGTGGCTCGTGTTGTTCATTTCCATTTCCAGAGATGAAGCTGTGTAAATTGAACCGTCAATCAGCCACTTCATTCATAAGGGCTGGCTTTCAGAAGCTTGTGCGTGTGTCTTGGTGAACACACTCCCTCAGAAGCTTCCATTGACACAGAGGGAATAATCATACACACTGATGAACACACACACACACACACATCTGCATAATGTAACATCCGCAAAATGCCTTTACCCACACACTCACAAAAACACACACCCACACACCCACATAGAAGTAAATACTTCTGCACAGGCAGCGCCTGAGATATGACTGGCAGCTAAGCAGACCCACATTCTATCTCTCTCTCTCCATTGCTCTCTCTCTCTCACACAGCAGCCAGGCTGCAGCTGGCAGTGCTCTCACACTTACAAACACACAGCAACAGTTTAACACGGTCTCTCACACTCACTCATGCCACCTCCCACTGTCTTCTTGTCACAGCAGTCAGAGAAAACAAAACAGGAATAGAGCGCATATGACATGACCTCTATAGCACTGTCCTCCTCAAGGTCCTACCTTGACTCGCCCACGGATCCCTTGCATGCTGTAGAGAACATGTCTTAGCGAGTGGCTGGTCCAACATTAGTGAGTGGAATGGCAGAGCATGAGAGGACAGGGGAGATTGACCGAGTGTGTGAGTGAGAGAGAGAGAGAGAGAGAGAGAGAGAGAGAGAGTGCGAGAGAGAGTGTGAGAGAGAGAGAGAGAGAGAGAGAGAGAGAGAGAGAGAGAGAGAGAGAGAGAGAGAGAGAGAGAGAGAGCAAATAGGAGGAGGGTGTAGTAAGAAAGTGGATTTGGGTAATTGAGAAGATGAGAGAGAGCGAGAGAGAGAGACACACACACACACAAGAGGAGCGTGTGTGTCAGAATGCAGGATGCGTGGGAAGATGTTGTTGCCATGGTGAGGGATACGCCTAAGCTCTTCGCTGGTGATGACCTAGAGGAGAGGAGAAAGAACGGGTTAAAGTCAATAGTGTGACACTGTTTTGAGGTCTTCAGTACCTTCACCTTAGTCACAGGTCAGTGCAGACACTCACACACCTCCAGCATTGATGTCAGCATTGTTGTCAGTGACACCAACAACATCAAAAGACACACACTGTTATATCCACACCCTTCCACATACACACGCAAGCACATACACAGACACACACATCCAGGAACAAATATATACGCAGGTACATGTGCATACGTGCACTCAGGCACGTTTGGCGCACACACAAACGGGGGAACCAATGAAAATCAGCTATTTCAACAAAGCTGCCTCCTGCCTGCCTTAGTCTGCCCAAAGAGCAGACCAGCCACAGCAGTGTCCCATCAATACTCTAAGCAGCGTTCACACATATCAGCCACTCTAAACTATTTGCTATTGATTTTCCCTGTGGCGTTCTAAGAGCTCTCTGGCAATAACAGAGCATGAACCCTGATAAGGTGTGTGTGTGTGTGTGTGTGTGTGTGTGTGTGTGTGTGTGTGTGTGTGTGTGTGTGTGTGTGTGTGTGTGTGTGTGTGTGTGTGTGTGTGTGTGTGTGTGTGCGTGCGTGCGTGCGCGTGTGCGTGTGCGTGTGCGCGTGCGGGTGTGTGGGTGTGTTACACAGTGAGCGGAGAAAAGCCTACGGGACATGCTCAAATCAAATCTTCTCCCCAAACACACGTCTCACACCCACACAGTCAGTCCACTTGTCTGTTTGTTTAATGCTGTGTTCTTTCGGTTGATCTTCTCTCCTCTCTAATCTCCGGGCAGTTTAGTGTTGGGGAGAGCCTTTGTGAGTTCTAATTGGTGCGGGTTCTGGGGTTGCCTTGGAAACCTTTTTTGAGAGGGTTCTCTGGAGGTCCACCAAAGGTTTGGTTATTGTATAACACAACGCCCAAACAAAAGCAAGCAACACAAACATCATGTACGACATTACACTCAAGGTTTCAAAGTGGAGAGACATTTAAATGAAGCAAGCTTTCAAACGGACAATAGAGAGCAGCACTGCGTTGTCACAGCCATGATGATGTAACTAATGGCCTGTAGTGTACAATGTTTTTGGTTCATCATTGGTTTGGAAGTCTATCCATCCCAATGAGAGATACTATGGTCAGTACAACAACCTCAACTACGTGACTGGCTGGAGCTGATTTGAAATATCTACAATTCAAATGATATGACTGGACTAATGATTTCTTGTTGAAAACTTTCCAAAATACTCAAGCATTATGCCTATTGCCATTGTCTATCAGCAATGAAGGGCGAAACGATATATGTCACAGCTGCATATAGGCTATATCATAAATGTAAGTACAAATAAAATTAGATTAATCAAGGTTGAACTCGGTGCTTTTAAGGTTATGTCAATTATGGTAAAATCATACAAGAGCTCCTGTGTGCAAAGTCCTGGGTGTAATATAGAGAGGTCCATCCCGTCCTGTTCTTTAACCTTTACTAAGGGTCATGTTTTACTAGTGAAGATGAGAGGGAGATCAGAGGTGGCTGTAAGAGAGGAATACTGCTGTCTATAAAACAGGCACATTGAATTGGAAAGCGGGTAGAGGACATGAAATTATGATCACTCATTCTTGAAGAGACAATCAATCCCCTCCCGGATAAAGATCCCTGCTGCCTTAATTTGTTTTGTGTGTCAAGTTGTTTTGTTTTTTTTGTTGTTGAAAGAAATAGTGCCCCATGTGTGCACTGCCACTAATACCGTATACCTCAGTTTGGTACAGGAACGGTATGAAGGTATGAAAATATGGATACCGTCCTACCCTAGAGTAGAGCCCTACCGTTTCTCTGTAAATCTGAGAGTAGAGTAGAGTAGAGCCCCACGCTTTCTCTGTGACTGTGAGGGTAGAGCAGAGTAGAGGCCTACCCTTTCTCGGTGACTGTGAGGGTAGAGCAGAGTAGAGGCCTACCCTTTCTCTGTGACTGTAAGGGTAGAGCAAATCAAATCAAATCAAATCAAATCAAATCAAATTTTATTTGTCACATACACATGGTTAGCAGATGTTAATGCGAGTGTAGCGAAATGCTTGTGCTTCTAGGTCCGACAATGCAGTAATAACCAACAAGTAATCTAACTAACAATTCCAAAACTACTGTCTTGTACACAGTGTAAGGGGATAAAGAATATGTACATAAGGATATATGAATGAGTGATGGTACAGAGCAGCATAGGCAAGATACAGTAGATGGTATCGAGTACAGTATATACATATGAGATGAGTATGTAAACAAAGTGGCATAGTTAAAGTGGCTAGTGATACATGTATTACATAAGGATACAGTCGATGATATAGAGTACAGTATATACGTATGCATATGAGATGAATAATGTAGGGTAAGTAACATTATATAAGGTAGCATTGTTTAAAGTGGCTAGTGATATATTGACATCATTTCCCATCAATTCCCATTATTAAAGTGGCTGGAGTTGAGTCAGTGTCAGTGTGTTGGCAGCAGCCACTCAATGTTAGTGGTGGCTGTTTAACAGTCTGATGGCCTTGAGATAGAAGCTGTTTTTCAGTCTCTCGGTCCCAGCTTTGATGCACCTGTACTGACCTCGCCTTCTGGATGATAGCGGGGTGAACAGGCAGTGGCTCGGGTGGTTGATGTCCTTGATGATCTTTATGGCCTTCCTGTGACATCGGGTGGTGTAGGTGTCCTGGAGGGCAGGTAGTTTGCCCCCGGTGATGCGTTGTGCAGACCTCACTACCCTCTGGAGAGCCTTACGGTTGAGGGCTGAGCAGTTGCCGTACCAGGCGGTGATACAGCCCGCCAGGATGCTCTCGATTGTGCATCTGTAGAAGTTTGTGAGTACTTTTGGTGACAAGCCAAATTTCTTCAGCCTCCTGAGGTTGAAGAGGCGCTGCTGCGCCTTCTTCACAATGCTGTCTGTGTGAGTGGACCAATTCAGTTTGTCTGTGATGTGTATGCCGAGGAACTTAAAACTTGCTACCCTCTCCACTACTGTTCCATCGATGTGGATAAGGGGGTGTTCCCTCTGCTGTTTCCTGAAGTCCACAATCATCTCCTTAGTTTTGTTGACGTTGAGTGTGAGGTTATTTTCCTGACACCACACTCCGAGGGCCCTCACCTCCTCCCTGTAGGCCGTCTCGTCGTTGTTGGTAATCAAGCCTACCACTGTTGTGTCGTCCGCAAACTTGATGATTGAGTTGGAGGCGTGCGTGGCCACGCAGTCGTGGGTGAACAGGGAGTACAGGAGAGGGCTCAGAACGCACCCTTGTGGGGCCCCAGTGTTGAGGATCAGCGGGGAGGAGATGTTGTTGCCTACCCTCACCACCTGGGGGCGGCCCGTCAGGAAGTCCAGTACCCAGTTGCACAGGGCGGGGTCGAGACCCAGGGTCTCGAGCTTGATGACGAGCTTGGAGGGTACTATAGTGTTGAATGCCGAGCTGTAGTCAATGAACAGCATTCTCACATAGGTATTCCTCTTGTCCAGATGGGTTAGGGCAGTGTGCAGTGTGGTTGAGATTGCATCGTCTGTGGACCTATTTGGGCGGTAAGCAAATTGGAGTGGATCTAGGGTGTCAGGTAGGGTGGAGGTGATATGGTCCTTGACTAGTCTCTCAAAGCACTTCATGATGACGGAAGTGAGTGCTACGGGGCGGTAGTCGTTTAGCTCAGTTACCTTAGCTTTCTTGGGAACAGGAACAATGGTGGCCCTCTTGAAGCATGTGGGAACAGCAGACTGGTATAGGGATTGATTGAATATGTCCGTAAACACACCGGCCAGCTGGTCTGCGCATGCTCTGAGGGCGCGGCTGGGGATGCCGTCTGGGCCTGCAGCCTTGCGAGGGTTAACACGTTTAAATGTCTTACTCACCTCGGCTGCAGTGAAGGAGAGACCGCATGTTTTCGTTGCAGGCCGTGTCAGTGGCACTGTATTGTCCTCAAAGCGGGCAAAAAAGTTATTTAGTCTGCCTGGGAGCAGGACATCCTGGTCCTTGACTGGGCTGGATTTCTTCCTGTAGTCCGTGATTGACTGTAGACCCTGCCACATGCCTCTTGTGTCTGAGTCGTTGAATTGAGATTCTACTTTGTCTCTGTACTGACGCTTAGCTTGTTTGATAGCCTTGCGGAGGGAATAGCTGCACTGTTTGTATTCGGTCATGTTACCAGACACCTTGCCCTGATTAAAAGCAGTGGTTCGCGCTTTCAGTTTCACGCGAATGCTGCCATCAATCCACGGTTTCTGGTTAGGGAATGTTTTAATCGTTGCTATGGGAACGACATCTTCAACGCACGTTCTAATGAACTCGCACACCGAATCAGCGTATTCGTCAATGTTGTTGTCTGACGCAATACGAAACATGTCCCAGTCCACGTGATGGAAGCAGTCTTGGAGTGTGGAGTCAGCTTGGTCGGACCAGCGTTGGACAGACCTCAGCGTGGGAGCCTCTTGTTTTAGTTTCTGTCTGTAGGCAGGGATCAACAAAATGGAGTCGTGGTCAGCTTTTCCGAAAGGGGGGCGGGGCAAGGCCTTATATGCGTTGCGGAAGTTAGAGTAACAATGATCCAAGGTCTTTCCACCCCTGGTTGCGCAATCGATATGCTGATAAAATTTAGGGAGTCTTGTTTTCAGATTAGCCTTGTTAAAATCCCCAGCCACAATGAATGCAGCCTCCGGATAAATGGTTTCCAGTTTGCAAAGAGTCAAATAAAGTTCATTCAGAGCCATCGATGTGTCTGCTTGGGGGGGATATATACGGCTGTGATTATAATCGAAGAGAATTCTCTTGGTAGATAATGCGGTCTACATTTGATTGTGAGGAATTCTAAATCAGGTGAACAGAAGGATTTGAGTTCCTGTATGTTTCTTTCATCACACCATGTCACGTTAGCCATAAGCCATACGCCCCCGCCCCTCTTCTTACCAGAAATATGTTTGTTTCTGTCTGCGCGATGCGTGGAGAAACCCGTTGGCTGCACCGCCTCGGATAGCGTCTCTCCAGTGAGCCACGTTTCCGTGAAGGAAAGAACGTTACAGTCTCTGATGTCCCTCTGGAATGCTACCCTTGCGCGGATTTCATCAACCTTGTTGTCAAAAGACTGGACATTGGCAAGAAGAATGCTAGGGAGTGGTGCACGGTGTGCCCGTCTCCGGAGTCTGACCAGAAGACCGCCTCGTTTCCCTCTTTTTCGGAGTCGTTTTTTTTGGGTCGCTGCATGGGATCCACTCCGTTGTCCTGTTTGTAAGGCAGAACACAGGATCCGCGTCGCGAAAAACATATTCTTGGTCGTACTGATGGTGAGTTGACGCTGATCTTATATTCAGTAGTTCTTCTCGACTGTATGTAATGAAACCTAAGATGACCTGGGGTACTAATGTAAGAAATAACACGTAAAAAAACTGCATAGTTTCCTAGGAACATGAAGCGAGGCGGCCATCTCTGTCGGCGCCGGAAGTCTCACAGCAGAGTAGAGCCCTACACTTTGTCACGCCCTGACCTTAGATATCTCTGTTTTTCTATATATTTTGGTTAGGTCAGGGTGTGACTAGGGTGGGTACTCTAGTTTTTGTATGTCTAGGGTTTTTGTATGTCTAGGGGTTTTTGTTTGTCTATGTTGGCCTGATATGGTTCCCAATCAGAGACAGCTGTTTATCGTTGTCTCTGATTGGGGATCATTTTTAGGCAGCCATTTCCCCTTTGTGTTTCGTGGGATCTTGACTATGTTTAGTTGCCTGTCTGGGCTAAGTTGTATAGCTTCACGGTTCGTTTGTTGGTTTTGTTGTTTTTGTTAAGTGTTTCATTCATTAAAAGAGAATATACGCATACCACGCTGCGCCTTGATCCGATCATTACAACGAACGTGACACCCTTTCTCTGTGACTGTGAGGTTAGAGTAGAGACTTACCCTTTCTCTGTGACTGTGAGGTTAGAGTAGAGACTTACCCTTTCTCTGTGACTGTGAGGATAGAGTAGAGACTTACCCTTTCTCTGTGACTGTGAGGTTAGAGTAGAGACTTACCCTTTCTCTGTGACTGTGAGGATAGAGTAGAGACTTACCCTTTCTCTGTGACTGTGAGGTTAGAGTAGAGACTTACCCTTTCTCTGTGACTGTGAGGTTAGAGTAGAGACTTACCCTTTCTCTGTGACAGTGAGGTTAGAGTAGAGACTTACCCTTTCTCTGTGACAGTGAGGGTAGAGTAGAGTAGAGTAGAGACTTACCCTTTCTCTGTGACAGTGAGGGTAGAGTAGAGTAGAGCCCTACCCTTTATCTGTGACTGTGAGGGTAGATAAGAGCCATACCCTTTCTCTGTGACTGTGAGGGTAGAGTAGAGCCCTATCCTTTCTCTGTGACTGTGAGGGTAGAGTAGAGGGCTACCCTTTCTCTGTGACTGTGAGGGTAGAGTAGAGGGCTACCCTTTCTCTGTGACTGTGAGGGTAGAGTAGAGTAGAGTAGAGCCCTACCCTTTCTCTGTGACTGTGAGGGTAGAGTAGAGCTCTAGCCAGTATCCTGATGGCTGACTTCAGCCAACAGTTGATTACTGAGGCTGAAGTAGGAAATGAACCAGCCAGCCACACATTACTTCACCTATGGCGTCTGTCTAAAATGTCAAATGTAAAAAATATCAAAATGTAAACGTCTGAAGAATATAAATAAGAAAACTAATAGCATAATCAGTATTACCCTGGGCTGACACATGACACACTCAGTTGCATCCCAAATGGCACCCTATTCCCTATTTAGTCCACTACTGTTGACCAGGACACAGAGGGCGCCGGTCTGAAGTAGTGTACTTTAAAGGGAATAGGTTTCCATTTGGGACTCAGCCTCCCTCTCTATTTCTGTTGGGAGATATTCTGAGACGTACTGTCAGTTCACAGGCTTTCCATCTCACTGACATGTGCACCTCTCTGTCTGGGGTCAATCCCCCTAATGACATAACCATGTTTACTAGACAGGCAAATGGGGGCATGGACATCAATACTGTCATAGTGTCATACATCAATAGAATACTGAACAGCTCTCTCTCTCACACACACACACCAATGCACGCGCACACACACACACACACACAACAGGCACACACACATCCGCATTCACACACGCAGGTTCACACGTGTGTACACGCTCAAAGGTCTCGAACAGTGAAAATCATGTTTTTCATCAAATTGGATGATATCCCAGAATTCCATCCCTAAGCCCCCTACACTGAGTCTGAGTACTGCCAGCATAAAGAAACGTTGTCCACAAAAGGTGTTGCGGTGTGTGTATAGTATTTGTAATTTACCCTGAAAATCAGATTTTGCCATTCCAGTGTGTGGGTTGTTGTCTTACAGTTGATATCGCTTGTGTCATTGGAGCTAATCACTTTCCATTCTCATTTTGTTTTTATCATCAAGCAGTAATGATAGACATCTACTCTGTCTGCAGACATCTACTCTGTCTGCACAGCTTCCCAGGCAACCACCACAGCAGGAATGCTGTGATAAACAAATCTGCTTTCCTAAAGGCAAAGAAGGTATGACGTGACGCCTGTAAAGACAGACCCAACATACTGTAAGTCATAGTTATTCATTTCAAATCTGCATCAAATGAGCATTTAAGGCACACAAACTTATCCAAATAAAGACATAGAAAAGTTGAACCAAAAAAAGCGCACAACCAAATACTGCATATTTCAAATTGAATGCTACAAAAATATCAGAGAACACATTGTAGAATGAGTAGATCGCTACATCAATGAATTGATAGCATCCTAATTAAATAAAAGGAAATTCAATTCACTACCCACTTAAACATTTCCCTTTTCAAAAACACTACAGGCTGCATAGAAAGGCTTCTAGATCTCCTCTTCAACGAGGTCACCCTTGATCCAGGGCTGTATGTGGGGAAGCTGTGTGAGCCGTCCATCCCAGGACCCCTGTCTGCCCAGTGTGAGAGGCCTGACAAGGAGGAGGCCATAGCTGGATTTTTGATTTTCCTATTTTCACACTGATAGCGTCATTGCACACGATGGTACTCAGCATCATCTGGATATGTGTGCAACAAAAGTTCAACATTCACCTTCTGCTACCATTTCTGTCAAGCCGTCTATGCAGGCAGTTTTGCGCATGCGTTAGATAAATCCAACGAATGCACCACACCAAACGCACTGCAATTGACTCTGCAACGCAGCGCTGCAAGGCAAACGCAGCCATTTCCATTAGAAATGAATGGACTTCTGGTGTGTCAAAACGCAATGACGCTGTCAGCGTGATCAAGGCGCAACATGCAACAATTTCTAAGATTTTACTGAGTTACAGTTCATATGAGGAAATCAGTCAATTCAAATTAATTAATTAGGCCCTAATCTAAGGATTTCACATGACTGGGAATTCAGATATGCATCTGCTGGTCACAGATACCTTTAAAAAAAAAAGTAGGGGTGTGGATCAGAAAACTAGTCAGTATCTGGTGTGACCATTTGCCTCTTACAGCGCGACACATCGCCTTCACATAGAGTTGATCAGACTGTTGATTGTGGTCTGTAGAATGCTGTCCCACTCCTCTTCAATGGCTGTGCCAAGTTGCTGAATATTGGCGGGAACTGCAACACGCTGTCGAATACGTCAATCCAGAGCATCCCAAACATGCTCAATGGGTGACATGTCTGGTGAGTATGCAGGCCATGGAGGAACTGGGACAGCTTCCAGGAATTGTGTATAGATTCTTTCGGAATGGGGCCATGCATTATCATGCTGAAACATGAGGCGATGGCAGCGGAATAATGGCACGACAATGGGCCTCAGGATCTTGTCATGATATCTCTGTGCATACAAATTGCCGATGATAAAATGCAATTGTGTCCGTTGTCCGTAGCTTAAGCCTGCCCATACCATAACCCCACCATGGGGCACTCTGTTCACAACGTTGACATCAGCAAATCGCCCACACGACGCCATACACTTGGTCTGCGGTTGTGAGGCCGGTTGGACGTACTGCCAATTTCTCTAAAATTCTAAATTCATGGAGTCAGCATGCCAATTGTACGCTCCCTCAAAACTTGAGACATATGTGGCATTGTGTTATGTGACAAAACTGCACATTTTAGAGTGGCCTTTGTGTGATGAGTGGCACCTGTGTAAAGATTGTGCTGTTTAATCAGCTTCTTGATATGCCACACCTGTCAGGTGGATGGGATTATCTTGGCAAAGGAGAAATGCTCACCAACAGGGATGTAAACACATTTCTTCACAAAGTTTGAGGGAAATCAGCTTTTTGTGCTTATGGAACATTTCTAGGATCTTTTATTTCAGCTTATTTCAACACTTTACATGTTGCATTTATATTTTGGTTCAGTGTAGTTACAAAACAATAGAAATGCAATTGTGTATTGCTGCTGTTGGTCTGATATCCAACACATGATCGTCTCTAATAAACACTGAAATCCGAACTGGTAAAAGAAAATTGTGATAGATAAAAAGCTATACTAGTTTCATTTAAGGACCATAAACATTGACAGCTGTGCCATATAGATCGCAAAATAGTTGGAAAGAGATTTTTGACGTACCAATTCCATGGCACATGGTTTATGAACTGATACGCAAAACGACGCCAGATTCAAAACTTCAAATTTTTCATTTTAAATTATTATACATAATTCTTGCAACCAACAGAATGTTATTTATATGGCGGTTACTACCCTCCCAGCTCTGCAGATTTTGCTGCGAAGATGCAGAATCATTAGATCATTTGTTTTGGTACTGTCCATGTAGATTGTTTTTGGTCACATGTCCAGGAATGGCTGAAGAATTGCAATATTTACCTGGAGCTAACCCTGCAGATAGCACGGATGGAGACGGTGGAAATGCCGCAGCAACGAAGGGTCCAGGACGTCCTCCACCAGCACCCAGCATCTCTCCTCCGGACGTACCCCTCCCACTCCACGAGGTACTGAAGGCCCCTCACCCGATGCCTCGATTCCAGGATAGCTCGAACAGCATACGCCGGGGCCCCCTCGATGTCCAGAGGGGGTGGACGAACCTCCCGCACCTCAGCTTCCTGGAGTGGGCCAGCCACCACCGGCCTGTGGAGAAACACATGGAACGAGGGGTTAATACGATAATCTGGGGGAAGCTGTAACCTGTAACATACCTTGTTCAGTCTCCTCAGGACTTTAAATGGCCCCACAAACCGCGGACCCAGCTTCCGGCAGGGCAGGCGGAAGGGCAGGATTCGGGTCGAGAGCCAGACCCGGTCCCCCGGTGCGAACACCAGGGCCTCGCTGCGGTGGCGGTCAGCGCCCTCTTTTTGCCGCCTCACGACCCGTTGTAGGTGCACATGGACGGCATCCCAGGTCTCCTCCTCCTTCTCTTGAACCATTCGTCCACCGCAGGAGCTTCGATCTGGCTCTGATGCCACAGTGCCAGAATCGGCTGATACCCCAGTACGTACTGGAAAGGAGAGAGGTTAGTGGAGGAGTGGCAGAGTGAGTTTTGGGCCATCTCTGCCCAGAGGATGAACGCCGGCCATTCCCCGGCCGGTCCTGGCAATATGACCACAGAAACCTACCCACATCCTGGTTGACTCTCTCCACCTGCTCGTTACTCACAGGGTGAAAACCTGAGGTGAGGCTGACCGGGACACCCAGACGCTCCATGAACGCTCTCCAGACCATGGACGTGAACTGGGGACCATGATCAGAGACTATGTCCTCAGGCACCCCGTAGTGCCGGAAGACATGAGTGAACAGGGTGTCCGCAGTCTGTAGGGCCGTAGGGAGACCAGGCAAAGGGAGGAGACAGCAGGACTTAGAAAAACGATCCACAATGACCCGGATCGTGGTGTTGCCCTGTGAGGGAGGAAGATCCGTCAGGAAGTCCACCAAAAGATGGACCACGGCCGTTGTGGAACAGGTAGGGGTTGTAATTTCCCTCTGGGCAGGTACCTAGGAGCCTTGCACTGGGCGCACAGCAAGCAGGAGGAAACATAAACCCTCACGTCCTTGGCCAAGGTGGGCCACCAGTACTTCCCACTAAGGCAACGATGCCAGGATGACCAGAGGAGGGTGACAACATATGGGCCCAATAGATCAAACGGTTGCGGACAGTAGACGGAACGTACAGGCGCCCAGCTGGACACTGGGGGGGAGTGGGCTCTGTGCGCAACGCCCGCTCGATGTCCACAACGCCCGCTCGATGTCCACAACGCCCGCTCGATGTCCGCGTCCAGCTCCCACACCACCGGTGCCACCAGGCAAGAGGCCGGAAGTATGGGAGTATGATCCATGGACCTTTCCTTTGTGTCATACATCTGGGATAGTGCGTCTGCCTTAGCGTTCTGGGAACCTGGTCTGTAGGAGAGGGTGAAAACAAAACGGGTAAAGAACATAGACCACCTTGCCTGGCAAGGGTTTAGTCTCCTCGCCGCCCGGATGTACTCCAGATTGCGGTGGTCAGTCCAGATGAGAAAAGGGTGTTTAGCCCTCTCAAGCCAATGTCTCCACGCCTTCAGAGCCTTGACAACAGCCAACAGCTCCTGGTCCCCCACATCATAGTTTCGCTCCGCCGGGCTGAGGTTCTTCGAAAAGAAGGCACAGGGGCGAAGCTTTGGTGGCGTGCCCGAGTGCTGAGAGAGCAAGGCTTCGATCCCAGCCTCGGACGCGTCCATCTCAACTATGAATGCCAAAGAGGGATCCGGATGAGCCAGCACGTGAGCCGAGGTAAACAGAGCCTTCAGGTGACCAAAAGACCTGTCCGCCTCAGCCGACCACTGCAGCCGCACCGGTCCTCCCTTCAGCAGTGAGGTAATGGGAGCTGGTACCTGACCAAACTCCCGGATAAAGCGCCGGTAGTAGTTGGCAAACCCCAGAAACCGCTGCACTTCCTTTACCGTGGTGGGAGTCGGCCAATTATGCATGGCTGAAATGCGGTCACTGTCCATCTCTACCCCTGAAGTGGAAATGCGGTACTCTAAGAAGGAGATGGACTGTTGGAAGAACAGACATTTCTCAGCCTTGACATACAGGTCATGCTCCAACAGTCGACCAAGCACCTTGCACACCAGGGACACATGCTCGGCGCGTTTAGCGGAGTATATCAGAATGTCATCAATATACACCACTACACCCTGCTCATGCAGGCCCCGGAAAATCTCGTCAACAAAGGCCTGGAAGACTGATGGAGCATTCATCAACCTGAACGGCATGACGAGGTACTCTTAGTGCCCTGAGGTGGTACTAAATGCCGTCTTCCACTCGTCCCCCACCCGGATACGCACCAGGTTGTAAGCGCTCCTGAGATCCAACTTTGTGAAGAAGCGCGCCCTGTGCATTGACTCGATCGCACTGGCGATGAGAGGCAGGGGGTAGCTATACCTCACAGTGATCTGATTTATCTCTCGATAGTCAATACACGGGTGCAGACCCCCATCCTTCTTCTTCACAAAAAATAAACTTGAGGAGGCAGGTGAAGTGGAGGGCCGAATGTATCCCTGCCCCAGGGATTCGGAAACATATGTTGTAGGTGGAAAGACAGGCCCAACTCCGCCACCACCAGTGCAGTCACTGGCCTGGCCCTCCGGTCCGTGGGAACACATCTAACTGGACATCTGCAGTGAACACTCTTACATCCAAAGCAAGGGGATCAAGCACATCAGAACAGCCTACTACTACGCCCAGGCCAACTGGGGAGGGGGGGGGGGGGGGGGGGGTTCAATCAAACCCTGGAAAATGTACTGAGAGATCACCTAGCTCAGGGTTTCTCCTTCACTGCGTCCTAGTCGCAAACTCTGCTGCACTACAGAGCTGCTCACCACTCCACCACCAGAGTCTCTCCTGCCAAGCTGATGTTAGGACGTGAACTAGAGCTGCCCCTACACACTCCGTCTCTATTGGCAACCCGTCAGCCTCGACAGTCAAAGCAGCAGTGCAAAGCTAACAGAGTAAAAGTCAGGAGCGCTACAACCAACGAAAGAGAGCATGGCTTCCAGCTGGACCTCCAGAGTGGCGCGAAGGTCTAAGGCACTGCATCGCAGTGCTACCTGCGTCACTACAGATCCTGGTTCGATCCGAGGCTGTGTCGCAGCCAGCCACGACCAGGCGACCAATGACGCGGCGCACAATTGGCCCAGCGTCGTCCGGGTTAGAGCAGGGTTTGGCTAGCCGGGTTGTCCTTGTCTGCTCTGGAGACTCCTGTGGAGGGCCGGGCACAATGCACGCTGACATGGTCGCCCGGAGTACAGTGTTTTCTCCGACACATTGGTGTGGCTGGCTTCCGGGTTAAGCAAGCCTTGTGTCAAGAAGCAGTGCGGCTTGGCAGGGTCATGTTTCGGAGGACGCACCGCTCTCGACCTTTGCCTCTCCCGAGTCCATACGGGAGTTGCAGCAATGAGACAACACTGTAACCACCAATTGGATATCACGACATTGGGGAGAAAAAGGGGTATAACCATCAGCTGGGCCCAGCAACATTTCAACTGGTTGACGGCTCTCGCTGGCATGCCAGCCGAATGAGGAAGGTGCCACCTCCTGCATGTCCTCACTCTGCCATTTATGCCCCCTTGAGTGGTTCACTGCTGGTTTCACACACTCCCTTGGCCTCAACTGAAAGGGGAAAGGGGGATACCTAGTCAGTTGTACAACTGAATGCCATCAACTGAAATGTGTCTTCCTCAATTAACTCAACCCCTCTGAATCAGAGAGATGCGGGGGGCTGCCTTAATTGACATCCACATCTCTAGCGCTGGGGAACAGTGGGCTAACTGCCTTGCTCAGGGGCAGAACGACATTGTCAGCTCGGGGATTCGAACCAGCAACCTTTCGGTTACTGGCCCAACTCTCTCTCCCCTCTTTCCCCTGGTCCCAGTGGGATTTGACTTGCGCTCCCGAGGGAGTAGGATGGGACGGCGGACCTGTCCATGCGGCTGGAAAACATGCTGACCTCCCGCGGACGTTCGGATTGGGACCTGTCAGTTCCATCACCCAGCACCTCGCTCCGACGCCCATGGAGCTGGGAGGTGCAGCACTTAGGGCGAACGGAGGAGGGGCCATTCCCTGCACCATCTGTGGCCGCAGAGGGCACCCTGCTGGTTGGTGCTGGAGGGGTCCCTCAGGGAGTCGAGGCAGCAGGCAGGGCACTGTCGTGTCACCCCAGGTGAGTCGGCACCAGGCTCACCCATAGACCCCTGTTGCTCACATGTATGTGTTTGTTTCATTTCCTGAGTTTCCCCTGCATTCCCAGCATAAGGCACTAGTAGATTCAGGTGCGGCTGGGAATTTTATTGATCGTTCATTTGCTCATAGTTTAGGGATCCTTGTTCCTGTGGATATGCCTTTCCCTGTGCACTCCCTAGATAGTCGACCATTAGGGTCAGGGCTCCACTTGACATGGTTACACAGGAGGGTCATGAGGAGAGAATCAGTCTCTTCCCTATTGATTCTCCTGTGTTTCCCGTGGTGCTGGGCTTATCCTGGTTGGCCTTTCATGACCCCACTATTTCGTGGCAACAGAGGGCTCTCAAGGGGTGGTCACGAGAGTGCTCAGGGAGGTGTGTAGGGGTTTCCATCGGTGCGTCTACGGTGGAAAGTCCAGACCAGGTCTCCACCGTGCACATCCCCTCAGAATATGCCGATTTGGCTCTCGCCTTCTGTAAGAAGAGGGCGACTAAATTACTACCTCATTGACGGGGAGATTGTGCGATACATCTCCTGGTAGACGCAGCACTTCCCAGGAGTCACGCGTATCCTCTGTCCCAGGAGGAGACAGGTGAAGTGGTCAGCAGTTCTTTGAGAGAATGGACAACCTGTGCATCGTTGGGTGTCCAGGCCCAGTACACCTCCTTCTTCAACAGCCGACGCAGAGGGGAGGTGATGGCCGAGTACTGGGGCAGGAAGCGTACTGATAATCAGTTAGCGTGTAGGGCCTGGCTATCCCAAAGAAGGGCCACAGTAAAACATCACAGCCTCACATTTCAAATTACACCTGGTAAGTAGAAAAGTAGTTCATTTCCATGTAATTGTGTTGTCATGTGTTGCTGCCTTGCTATGTTGTTGTCTTAGGTCTCTCTGTATGTAGTGTTGTGTTGTCTCTCTTGTCTTGATGTGTGTTTTGTCCTATATATATATATAAGTGTGGGGTACAGAGATGACAACACTATTATTGCACACAGAGTGAGTCCTATAACTGATTATGTATTTCATTAAATGTGATTTATGTCCCTAATTATGTTTTTCGAGCATGCACTGATTGCATCTTTTATTTCATTTACCCACCTTGGCAGAGTACTGTTATAAAAAATAATAATAAGAATAATTTTTAAAATATATATATATATATATATATATATATATATATATATATATATTTTTAAATAACGGCCCCATATCCTCATTAGGCCGTCATTGTAAAGAATTTGTTCTTAACTGACTTGCCTAGTTAAATAAAGGTTAAATAAAATAAATACAAATAAAGTGATGATGTCGACTAGCACCGCAATGGCACCCATAAATTAGGTTATTACCGTAATTGAGTCGCAACACGGTCACCAATGACGGGTTATTATAGGCCATTTGGTGGCGCTCCTCTCACAGCTGCGGAGGAATGGAGAGAGGGCGGCATTGAGTCGATGCTTTCGGTTTCTATTTGTCATGAACAGACAAGTGAAACTCCGAGCTTGTTCACAACCTGTCTTTCTTATAGCTCCGTGAAATAAGCGACATTAAGCGACATTAACGGGTCCAAATTGCGCAAAAAGCTTCAAAATAAAAATCCTCCGTTTACTTGAACACAATATCACAAAGTTGAGTTAGTAGACTAACATTTTGCCTGTTTAGAGATGCTTTCTGTTTTTCTGTTCCTACCCTCCACTTTTCATGCTATTTAGGAGGTATTGAGGCTAATTGTTGAGTTATAGTGGTTATGTGTAAATAGGTACTCTGCCAAGGTGGGTAAATGAAATAAAAGATGCAATCAGTGCATGTTCAAAAACGTAATTAGGGACATAAATCACATCTAATGAAATACATAATAAGTTGTAGGATTCACTCTGTGTGCAATAATAGTGTTCTCTGTCATCTCTGTACCCCACACTTATCTGCAAAGTCCCTCAGTCAAGCAGGGCATTTCATAATCAGATTCAATCACAAAGACTAGGGAGGTTTCCCAATGTTTCGCAAAGAAGGGCACCTATTGGTCATTTAAAATGTAAAAATGCAGACATTGAATATTCATTTGAACATGGTGAAGTTATTAATTACATTTTGGATGGTGTATCAATATACCCAGTCACTACAAGATACAGGAATCCTTCCTAACTCAGTTGCCAGATTGGAAGGAAAACGCTCAGGGATTTCACCATGAGGCCAATCGTGAAAAAAACAGTTACAGAGTTTAATGGCTGTTATAGGAGAAAATTCAGGATGGATCAACAACATTGTAGTTACTCCACAACACTAGCCTAATTGGCAGCGTGAAAAGAAGGAAGCCTGTACAGAATAAAACATATTCCAAAACATGCTTCCTGTTTTCAACAAGGCACTAAAGTAATACTGCAAAAAATGTGGCAAAGCAATTCACTTTTTGTCCTGAATCCAACATGTTATGTTTGGGGCACATCCAATGCAACACTACTGAGTAACTACCACTCTCCATATTTTAAAGCGTAGTCCTGGCTGCATCATGTTATGAGTAAGCTTGTAATCGTTAAGGACCGGGGAGTTTTTCAGGATAAAAAAGAAACGGAATGGAGCTAAGCACAGGCAAAATCCTAGAGGAAAACCTGGTTCAGCCTGCTATCACTAGACACTGGGATATTAATTCACCTTTCAGCAGGACAATAACCTAAAACACAAGGCAAAATCTACACTGCAATTGCTTACCAAGAAGACAGTGAATATTCCTGAGTGGCAGAGTTACAGTTTTGACTTAAATCTGTTTGAAAATCTATGGCAAGACCTGAAAATGGTCATCCAGCAATGATCAACAACCAATTCGACAGAGCTTGAATCGTTTTTAAAAGAATAATGGGCAAGTCTTGCACAATCCAGGTGTGGAGAGCTCTTAGAGACTTACCCAGTAAGACTGACAGCTGTAATCGCTGCCAAAGGTGCTTCTATAAACTATTGACTCAGGGGGCTTCATTTTCTTTTCTTTTATTACAAATGTTATAATTTTTCTTCCACTTTGACATCGCAGAGTATTTTGTTCAGATCGTTGACAAAAAAAGGCCAGATTCATTTTAATCCCACTTTCTAACACAACAAAACGTGGAGAAAGTCAACGGGTGTGAATACATTCTGAAAGCACTTCTTTCTGTCCCTAACACTAAAACTAAGACAGCAATCATATTTAAACAAAACAGATTTCTAAACCAAATAAAAACGCGTAAATTGTATCTGAAGACTAACTGAAATTTAAACTGAATTCCAAATAAAAATGGTCAAAATAATAGACATAAAAACAAATACAAAAACACAAAACTGTAATAACGGACGGGCCTTGAGAGGACAGACGGTGTAAGGAGTGGTGAATGTTGAAACAGCATGTTCCAGTATGTTTTGTGAGCAGTGAATGTTGAAACAGCATGTTCCAGTATGTTTTGTGAGCAGTGAATGTTGAAACAGCATGTTCCAGTATGTTTTGTGAGCGGTGAATGTTGAAACAGCATGTTCCAGTATGTTTTGTGAGCGGTGAATGTTGAAACAGCATGTTCCAGTATGTTTGTGAGCAGTGAATGTTGAAACAGCATGTTCCAGTATGTTTGTGAGTGGTGAATGTTGAAACAGCATGTTCCAGTATGTTTGTGAGCGGTGAATGTTGAAACAGCATGTTCCAGTATGTTTGTGAGCGGTGAATGTTGAAACAGCATGTTCCAGTATGTTTGTGAGCGGTGAATGTTGAAACAGCATGTTCCAGTATGTTTGTGAGCGGTGAATGTTGAAACAGCATGTTCCAGTATGTTTTGTGAGCGGTGAATGTTGAAACAGCATGTTCCAGTATGTTTGTGAGCGGTGAATGTTGAAACAGCATGTTCCAGTATGTTTGTGAGCGGTGAATGTTGAAACAGCATGTTCCAGTATGCTTGTGAGTGGTGAATGTTGAAACAGCCTGTTCCAGTATGTTTGTGAGCGGTGAATGTTGAAACAGCATGTTCCAGTATGTTTGTGAGTGGTGAATGTTGAAACAGCATGTTCCAGTATGTTTGTGAGCTGTGAATGTTGAAACAGCATGTTCCAGTATGTTTGTGAGTGGTGAATGTTGAAACAGCATGTTCCAGTATGTTTGTGAGCGGTGAATGTTGAAACAGCCTGTTCCAGTATGTTTTGTGAGCGGTGAATGTTGAAACAGCATGTTCCAGTATGTTTGTGAGCGGTGAATGTTGAAACAGCATGTTCCAGTATGTTTGTGAGCGGTGAATGTTGAAACAGCATGTTCCAGTATGTTTGTGAGCAGTGAATGTTGAAACAGCATGTTCCAGTATGTTTGTGAGCGGTGAATGTTGAAACAGCATGTTCCAGTATGTTTGTGAGCAGTGAATGTTGAAACAGCATGTTCCAGTATGTTTGTGAGCGGTGAATGTTGAAACAGCATGTTCCAGTATGTTTGTGAGCGGTGAATGTTGAAACAGCATGTTCCAGTATGTTTGTGAGCGGTGAATGTTGAAACAGCATGTTCCAGTATGTTTTGTGAGCGGTGAATGTTGAAACAGCATGTTCCAGTATGTTTGTGAGCGGTGAATGTTGAAACAGCATGTTCCAGTATGTTTGTGAGCGGTGAATGTTGAAACAGCATGTTCCAGTATGTTTTGTGAGCAGTGAATGTTGAAACAGCATGTTCCAGTATGTTTGTGAGCAGTGAATGTTGAAACAGCATGTTCCAGTATGTTTGTGAGCGGTGAATGTTGAAACAGCATGTTCCAGTATGTTTGTGAGCGGTGAATGTTGAAACAGCATGTTCCAGTATGTTTGTGAGCGGTGAATGTTGAAACAGCATGTTCCAGTATGTTTGTGAGCAGTGAATGTTGAAACAGCATGTTCCAGTATGTTTGTGAGCGGTGAATGTTGAAACAGCCTGTTCCAGTATGTTTGTGAGCGGTGAATGTTGAAACAGCATGTTCCAGTATGTTTGTGAGCAGTGGATGTCAGTGAACATAGTATCTCTGTGTTGTGAATGTGTGTTTCTCACCATGCAGACGATGGGCTCCAGCAGCTTGTCGCTCGTCACGTCCATCCAGGTCAATTCTATGGACGGCAAGCACGGGGTCAGAAGGTAATCCACCGTCAACTGACTGTTGGTACAGGATGGCCCTCGCACCTATAGTACCATCACAAGCAACAACAAAAAACGATCATAAATCTCCTCAAAAGTAGAGATAAAGAAACACCCAAAGTGTGGTATGCAAGAGTCGACTGCAATAGACTTACTATATCATGTGTATAAATGACCTTTTTGAAGTGTGTGGCTGACTGCACTTTCCTGACAGGCTGCATGAGGGCATTTCGTACAATGATGCTAATGTCGGCCCCAGAGTAGCCTTCTGTCTCCTTGACGAGAGTACGCAGGTCTGCGTCACTCAGGCTGGGGGGTGGTGTTGCCCAGGTGCAGCCGGAACATCTGGGACCTGGCGGGCTCCTCTGGGAGAGAGATGTGCAGTAGATACGTTTCTCAAACCTGACGGTGACACAATGCACTGATGAGAATGGTTGATAATTGCTTTATTGTATCAGTTTTTTTTTTTTTTTTTTTGCTTGCTTGAACAGTACAACACAAAACATTTCCCATTTAATAGCAATTGTTCTACAAGCATTTCAAGAAAAATGTAGCAGTTAGTCCTGACAAACTTCAAATCTAACGGTCTGGTTAGTTTTCTGAAGGTGAATGACAAACCACACACAAACACACACACACACACACACACACACACACACACACCCTGACCCCTGTGTTTAGTTCTGAGCTGCACGCCGTCGTGGCTGAAGAGGCGGACGGGTGTCGGCTGCGGTGGCCATCTGCACACAGGTAGCTTTGCCCCTCACGGGAGACTTCCTTATAAGGAGGGGGAAGGAGCAACTCTCACTGCTCTGGTAGCAGACACTGAACACATCTAGAGAGAGAGGAAGGGGTTAACCCTCAACACTTCTCAGCCCAAAATGCTGCACCACATAATTATCTGTCGTATGTATTATCCTGTTACTTTTCTTTAGCAAAGATAAAGGCTAACCTACCTTTGGCCAGTTTATCAAACTCCTTCATGGGAAGCCTGGTCTCGGTCTCAATCTTTTGACAGCACCATCAGGACCTTACAGCATGCCAAACCACTAAGGACAGACTCTCCTGCCTGGGAGAGAGAGGAGGAGGGCGAGAGAGACAGACAGAGCGACTGAAGAGAGGCTGAGAGAGAGAAGGGAGAGTGAGGCAGAGATGGGGGAGTGAGAGAGAGAGAGAGAGAGAGAGAGAGAGAGAGAGAGAGAGAGAGAGAGAGAGAGAGAGAGAGAGAGAGAGAAATCAATCATTAAGGCTCTTGAATCGCATCACTGTTAGATGTGCAGTATTTTTATATGAGGATGAAACACCTAAACACAGGATTCCGACCATCTCCCAGAAGTAGATAGCCATCTCGCTGAGGTTCTGCAGCACAGCCCAGACGAACTGGGAGTCCCAGGGAAAGAGACAGCGCTGCCTCCTGTACAGACACTCCCCTAGAAACAACTTATTCACCTGGGAGGCAGGGGAAGAGGGAGAGAGAGAGATGGATAGACAGAGCACAGGAGGTTGGTGGCACCTTAATTGGGGAGGACGGGCTCGTGGTAATGGCTGGAGCGGAATCAGCGGAATGGTATCAAAGACGTCAAACACCTGGTTTCCAGGTGCTTGATGCCATTCCATTTGCTACGTTCTAGTCATTATTATGAGCCGTTCTCCCCTCAGCAGCCTCCTGTGAGGAGTTTGGTTAGTTTGGTTAGCATAGCCGTCACAGTTACATTCTATGGCCAGTAATGCAGTGGTCTCACCGTAGCAGCATTGGTAATTATATTATATTATAACTCTATTGGTGGAGTTTACTCTCACTGGACTTTGTCATTGATAACAGATGCGTTTGTAATGTACAACAGTGCTGTGAGGGGACACTCCTACAAACACTGGTTGTGTCCTATTACCTATATAGTATATAGTGTTTTATAACTGGTTAGTGCGTGTGGTGTTTGTTGCCTTAAGGACAACATGTCATGTGGGTGTCATTGAAAAAGTACGTGTCCCACAATACAAAACCTGACCTTATCTGTTGTAACAGTGACATGTCTGGACAAGACTATAAACTTGAAAGATAATTCAACCATGTCTGTTTGATTGAGCTGTTGTGTTGTATAATTTGTCATCCTCCGTATCTCCAACAAAGAGGTCAATTCCTCCAGCAGCTTTAGAATAGAATTGAATAAATATAATAATATACTCTATCCTATGATCATTGTTCGTCTCCAACAAAGAGGTCGATTCCTCCAGCATCTATGATCTTCTCCGAGAAGGAATCACACTCCTCTATGAGGTTGGCAGCGTAATCATTCAGAATATGGGTGGATCCAGATTTGATGTCAATGTGCTTAAAGAAATTATTCCAGATGAAGGAATGGTAGCTCTCTGGGTGATTCCTAGGAATACCTGCATAGTTTGTTGAGAATGTACATTTTTGCCAGCGGGGATGGTAGATTTCGGCCGTAGATCTCCATGGTATTAACCTGGATGTTATTAGGAGATGTTCTGAGGATACTAAAACACCCCCTATGTAATGGTGACAAAGGGCTTTATTACAGAGAAACACTCCTCTGTTTCATCAGCTGTCTTGGTGGCTGGTCTCAGACAATTCCGCAGGTAAAGTAGCAGGATGTGGAGGTTCTGGGCTGGTGTGGTTACACGTGGTCTGTGGATGTGAGGCCGGTTGGACATACTGCCAAATTCTCTAAAATGACATTTAGACTTACACTTAGGCTTATTGTAGAGAAATGAACATTAAATTCTCTGGCAACAGCTCTGGTGGACATTCCTGCAGTCAGCATGTCAATTGCACGCACCTTCAAAACTTGAGACATCTGTGGCATTGTGTTGTGTGACAAAACTTCACATTTTAGAGTGCCCATTTATTGTCCCCGGCACAAGGTGCACCTCTGTAATGATAATGCCGTTTTTAATCAGCTTCTTGATATGCCACACTTGTCAGGTGGATGGATTATCTTGGCAAATGAGAAATGCTAACTAACAGGGATCTAAACAAATGTTTGCACAAAATTAGAGTAATAAGCTTTTCGTGATCTTTCCGGGATCTTTTATTTCAGCTCATGAAAGATGGGACCAACACTTAACATGTTGAAAAAAATCTAGTTTCTATTTTCAATTTACGTAACTTTAAACAATATTTGCTGTGTGATTTTAAATCTGAAAAACGTAATGTAACAGCCAAGTAACATTTCTCCAGGTTGACTTTTATTTAGTAAATTAGCCCTATGATCACATGACCTCAATGTCGCTAGTTTCACAATGCTATTTCCTACGTCTCCTGAGACGGGTTGCACCAGTTGGGCGTAAAACAATTGGTTTTAAATGCATGGTCGGGCGTAGCTACTGGTTTTGGAATCAGAATTTACACCTTTTACGCGATGGCAGACAAGGAAGAGGACGCAACCCGTGTCTGTGACCAGTGGTGAGACAATTAAAACATTTTAATATGTAAAACGTTCAAAAGAAAGCATCAAAGTAACAGTGGATATTCTTCAGCATGAATTGGTAGAATATATGCGTTAGTTTGTTGAGAGAGACCGTTCACTTCATAATAAGATACATTGTCAATAATATTCACTGGGCTGCCACAATTTCAGCTTTACAAGAGGCATTTATGTCAATACATGGAATCCTAGTCTAGAATCTTTGAAAGGGAAAGTGCAAGTTGTCGAAAATATAAATAATCAAGTAAAGTACAGATACCCCAAAAAACGACTTAAGTACTACTTTCAAGTATTTTTACTTAAGTACTTTAAACCCCTGCCCACTCAGGTCAGTGGTCTTGTCGTGCATCTAACACTTCTCCTGTGCTCGTGTTCAACTGTCAGTCACAAGGAGGTGGCTGTGTCCAACTTTGCCTTGCACGAGTCCCACTGCCAGCGGTTCCTGTGCCTGTGTCCAGACTGTGATGAGCCGGTTCCCAGACAGCTATTGGAGCAGCATCATCAGGACCAGCACACCCAGGTAAACCACTCTGCTGTAATGAAACCAGGATCACTTCCAAATACTTGAGTCGATGTTGAGAGATAAAGGGCCCAATTGTTTACGTCCGATATATTGTCGATTCGTCACTCCCACAGGTGAAATGCACCAAGTGCAACAAAAAGGTGGAGCGTTGCCAGCTACTGGACCATGAGGTGAGACTGCTCGACGGTCACCCGCATTGCCACACACACACACACACACACACACACACATCATGACGATGCCGTTTCAGTGAATGGATTGGAATGAGTTCCTCTGCATGATCGTCATAATCAAGCTGGAATTGATACAGGTGTATAATAACGATTGTTATAAAGAAGGAATCACCCCCCCCCCCCCCCCCCTCAGTCGGACGAGTGTAAGGCAAGGCTGCAGTGCTGTGAGTTCTGCCAGCTGGAGCTGCCGCTGTCGGCCATGGCGGAGCACAGCGTGGCGTGTGGCAGTCGCACCGAGCGCTGCTCCGACTGCGGACACTATGTCACTCTGAGGGACCAGCCGGAGCATGCCCAGATCTGCCCTGACCTCTATGTTCCCGATAACCCCTCCCCACCATCCTCCAACGGTGAGGCTACCCCCACACTTCAGTTTAAGTTGATTTGCCATATGTAATATTCAACCCATTGGAAAATGGAAATCGTAATCACTATCCAGTCAGATGAGTTTGATATGATGGTGTTCAATGTTATGTTATATTCAAACTAATGTGGTGTTTTCTGGATGCAGGCAGGCGAACAGCAGTTGTTTGCAGGAGCTGTATGAGGTCTTTCCCATTGGAGGAGATGGCAGAACATCAGGTATGTTCTTATTCAACAGCATGAACCCAAGTTATCATCATCAGATCATTCCTCCTTGTTTTACCACCTATATTAAGCCTACTTCTGGGACAAACAAGTATTCTCAATGCAGATTCTCCATGGAAAGAGCTTTGTGTTTAAATGACTTGTTCAAATCTCTTCCCCAACTGCTAGCTGTGGTGTGTCCACACATCAGAGGAGGCTGAACAGGAACAGCCCAGTCCTCGTTTGACCAATTCTATGAAGTCTGCATTGTTCTCAGCCCAAGGCAGGAGGCAAGAGGGGAGAGAGGGGGATATTGACCAGATCAGCACCTGTCCCCACTGTCACCTGGCTCTCCCCGTAGTCACACTACGATGGCATGAGGTACAGCGCTGTCCCAAAAACACAGTAGCCTTCTGGGTTGGGTCAATTCCATTTCAATTCAGTCTCCAACCCTGGAATTGACCCAAACCCTGGTCCCCTTTTTAATAATTTGGAGTGATGAAAAAGAGACAAACTAACTGGGTCTTTTGTTTCTTCTTTCAGATTAAATGTCAAATCCATGTCAACTTGAAATGAGAAACGTGCTCAGAACTTGTGAAGGAACACTCCATGGTGAATTGGTGTAGTGGTTGACAAATTATTAATAACACAATGGACAAGGTTAGTCGTGATTTATTTGAGCAAATCGCAAGTTATTTTTTGCCTGAAAATGTGTATTTCAGAGGCAGTTGAGTTATTTCTGGTGATTGGACGGGTTGGGGGTAACGTTAAGAGATTAGGACTTATTAAATTAGTCAGGATTCTTCTCTACAAGAGGACAAGAGTCCTATTCTATGATTGTTGTATAATACATTGTTTACAACTGAAATGCAGTATGTTCTGAAAATGGGAATGTTTTCTCCATCATTGAACTCATCAAAAGTTTTACATTTTAATATTTGTTTACTAATGTACATAACTGATTTACAATCAAATGTTTTGCTGTACACACACTTAAGGATATTATATTTTTTGTTAATAATGGATCCAAATACTGTGAGCCGTCCGGTTTTATCTTCTCCTATTGTGATGTCACAAGGTGTCTCTTTGGTTTCATGGTGACAACAATAAAAGCTGTGAAGGTTCCAGAGCTTCAGTTTTGGTGTCTCGTCATTTCCAGGTGACAACTGGGACACATTGATGGCCACCCAACGGACACGTGTCAATGTGTCCTCTGCTTCTCTGTAGTCCAAGTGAACCCCAGTCACATAGAATACATTTCAGACTACAGGGAGAACTATTTCTTTACATTTGGTGGATAAATACTGAGAGACGTGAGTGGTTGGGCAAAACTTCTTCCTTGTAAATGAATTACCCCGAGGATCCAGAGGAACAGCTCTCGGAGGATGAAAATGAAGAAGAAGAGGAGGGGGAGGATGAAGGAATAGAGATAATGGATGAGGAGGAGGAGGAGGAAGAAGGCGAGGTGGAGGAAAATGAGGAGCCTAAACTGGGCTGGGCTAACCTCCCGGACGTGTGTCTGCGGCAGGTGTTCTGGTGGCTGCGTGACCGTGACCGTGTCAAGGCGGCCCTGGTGTGTCTCCACTGGCACCACGTCATGCGCTCGCCCTCTCTCTGGAGGGTTCGAACCTTCAACTTCTCCGGCCGCATCTCCAGGACCCGCCGCTCGGAGCTGGAGACGGCCGTGTGTTACGCCAAGACCTACGGCGCTTACCTGGAGGATCTGGAGATCCGCTTCTCCCACCCCCTCAACTCTCTGGTGTCCCGGCGCTTCCAGCAGACGCTGAGGACCTTCCTCGCCGCGCTGCGTAAAACCAGAGGCGGACTACGCCGCCTAACTGTCAACCACATGGAGCTGGACCGCGCCGCCTGGTGCCGCAGCGTACGCAAGGCGCTGGTGCGCAGCCTCACCTTCTACCTGCGCCGCGAGAGCTCCCGCCTGGGCTACTTGAGCCTGCGAGGGGCCCGCCTCAACCTGCCCCAGGGCCTGGAGGTGCTGGAGGCCGTGGCTGCATCTCAGCAGCACATCCACCTGGGCCGCCGGCCCGGCATCACCCACCTCAACCTGGAGGACTTCTTCTCACAGCCGCTGGCCGTCTTCATCAGCCCCGCCTTCCCCCAGGTCATGAACCGCTTCCAGGGCCTCTGCACCCTGACCCTCAACTACAGCTGCCTGTCGGACGAGCTGCTGGCGGCCCTGTCCGCGGCGTGTAGGAGCCTGGACGGGGGAGGCTCCCTGCAGACGTTCACCATACGATGCCATATCCACGAGCCCCACATCCAGGTGGTCTGGGGGGATGCCTGGTCCCATCTGGCTCAGCGTTGTCCCGACCTCCGTGTGCATATCACAGTGGAGCGAATCCTCAACATGGACAAGCTGGGGAGGATTCTGCTCAGAGAGATCCCGCTGCGCTCGCTCAGTCTCACCAGTTGCTACTTCAGTGAACAGGACTGGAGTGTCAAGCCTGCCCTTACCAACCTAGTGCCCTACTACAGGAGCTGTTTACAGGTGAGGATTGGTTTCTCTACCCGGCAATACACAGTAGCAGTCAGCTATGGCGCGATGATGGCACCATTTAGGCTACTGGTTGGTGTGGCGAATAAGTTAGCACAGTATGTGTAGTGTATCAAGTGTTTTTTCATGTACCTACATTGTCTTTTTATATCCATGCAGTTCAGACAGACTAAGCCTAGTCCTGGACTAAGGGAATCTCCACTGAGAATGTGTTTTAGTCCTGGACTAAGAGAATCTCCATTGAGAATGTGTTTTAGTCATGGACTAAGGGAATCTCCATTGAGAATGTGTTTTAGTCCTGGACTAAGAGAATCTCCATTGAGAATGTGTTTTAGTCCTGGACTAAGAGAATCTCCATTGAGAATGTGTTTTAGTCCTGGACTAAGAGAATCTCCATTGAGAATGTGTTTTAGTCCTGGACTAAGAGAATCTCTATTGAGAATGTGTTTTAGTCCTGGACTAAGAGAATCTCCATTGAGAATGCGTTTTAGTCCTGGACTAAGAGAATCTCCATTGAGAATGTGTTTTAGTCCTGGACTAAGAGAATCTCCATTGAGAATGTGTTTTAGTCCTGGACTAAGAGAATCTCCATTGAGAATGTGTTTTGTTTTAGTCCTGGACTAAGAGAATCTCCATTGAGAATGTGTTTTAGTCCTGGACTAAGAGAATCTCCATTGAGAATGTGTTTTAGTCCTGGACTAAGGGAATCTCCATTGAGAATGTGTTTTAGTCCTGGACTAAGAGAATCTCCATTGAGAATGTGTTTTAGTCCTGGACTAAGAGAATCTCCATTGAGAATGTGTTTTAGTCCTGGACTAAGAGAATCTCCATTGAGAATGTGTTTTAGTCCTGGACTAAGAGAATCTCCATTGAGAATGTGTTTTAGTCCTGGACTAAGGGAATCTCCATTGAGAATGTGTTTTAGTCCAGGACAAGGCTTAATCTATGTCAGGGAAACCATCCCCAAGGACTGCATTCAATCGGTATTGCAGAAGTATCGTGGAAAATGTACATTTTAAAGCTAATGTTGCCGCGTTTGTGGAGACTGCGTTCGGTGGCGCTCATACTTTAACAAGAAACATGACTCCATTCTTGAAGTGTCGTAAATCTCTCTCCACCCCATTCCGTGGGTTAGAAACTGACCCTGGACCTGAACAACAGTCACGAGTCTGTGGACGAGGAGCTGCTGGAGGTGGTGCTGCTGTGCAGCCAGCTGGTCTACATGAAGGTCTGGGCATTCCTGGACATCAGCTTCCTGGACCGGCTGCTGCAGAAACGCCTGGAAAATAAGATCATCCTAAGGACCATCAAGGTGAGCCAGAGCTCTGGGAGCTAAGCCAAGGCCATTTAGGCCTACCGACCTGCGTACCAATCTGTGTCCTGGCATTGAAGCGATTTACTGACACAAGCTCCACACACTAGCCTGCTGTGTTCTCCTGCCCAGTGAACAGGGATATTGCAGGCATTTTAAAGTGTGTTTGGGTCATAAATGAAACAGCCTTCAGCTGGGCAGTCATCTTTGTCAGTTCTTAAAGGGGCAGGTCCCATTTTCCTTCCTTTACTACTGATGACACTTCATGTGCTGTACCTTGCTATAGCAACGTGCATTACTGTATTATGTGAGCAATATACTGTCTGGTTTATAAGCTGCTTGTGTTTGTGTCCCAGGTGCGGATCTACATCAACAAATATGATACTCAGGACGAGGATGAGCAGCTGGAGGAGGTGTACTCTCGCTACAGACAACTCATCAACTCAGAGCTCCACTACTTTGCCATCTCCTACCCCATGCTCTGACTCCTGCCTGACAGACACGTGGGCCCATAAAGACAGCATTTTTTTTTGTTATATTAGCACCAGTTAAAGGAAGAGGAGGAAGGAACTACAATTTGATGCACAATGATGGGTCTGGCAAATACACACACTCTCTTACACACACACACCGCCATCGCTGTAAATAAACACACACTCCACAACTCTGATCCTGCTTTTCTTCAAACCCAAATATTGTATTAAAATTGATGCAAACAATACAAGCACTCCAACTTTCCATCACAATGTATACCTCATATTTTATTTATCAGTCAAATGTAAAATGCTGGCCTGGGTATGTCAGCATAATCTAAAGAGCCCCACTGTGGCCATGGTCTAGGCTTGTCCCAGATCTGTTGATGCAAGACAGCACAAAGAGATCAGGGGCCAGGCTTGTCATGGTGGGAGTGGTATTCAGAAGCTGTGGATGGAGATGGGCTGGCGGAGCTGGGTGCAGATGACCTCGTCGATGTAGAGGGAGTGGGACTTGACCTGGATCTCCTCTTCCAGGATCAGCTGGGAGCGGGTCAGGGCCAGCAGCTCCATCTCCGACTGGGCCTGGGCCTCTCGCAGTCTGGCGGGGGTCACAGGGTTGACACAGGACAATGGGAGACTACTACAACTCATGGCAAATAGGCAAAACATTCAATATGTCATTCACATAATACGCTCGGAACAGTCTCTTAACCAGAGATGCTGTATCTACTAAACAAAAAGACTTGAAATGAAAGCTGTGATATCCTGTTTGTATAACAAAACCATGAGTGTAGAGAATCACTGATCACTGGGTTGTGTCAGGATAACTAATGTTATACTTCGTACAGAGCTAAAACATGACTGTAAAGTACTACAAAATAGCTTGACTTGTAGTTGAAGTGAAAATAGTGGCCAGAAATCCTAGATAGGTTAGAAGAGATCAGTAGGAATAGTTACAGTAGACAGGAAAGTGGAGTATATCGTCACCTCTTGATGTGTGCAGTGAGCTCCTGGACCTCGGAGAGCAGGCGGACCTGGGCCGGGTCATGGCAGAGCTCGATGCTGGGTCTCTGGCTGCGAGCGGACAGCCGTGTCTGGGCCACCTTCAGGGGACCTGCTTTGTCGTCGATGGCCACGCGCAGGGCCTCCAGGTTGCACTCCTGGCTGGCCACCTCTGACAGAACCTTTTAAGGGGGAAAGGAGGGAAATCATTCCAGAAACGAATCATAGGGGGAATCATTCCAGTAACTAATCATAGAGGGAATCATTCCAGTAACTAATCATAGGGGGAATCATTCCAGTAACTAATCATAGGGGGAATCATTCTAGTAACTAATCATAGGGGGAATCATTCCAGTAACTAATCATAGGGGGAATCATTCCAGTAACTAATCATAGGGGGAATCATTCCAGTAACTAATCATGGGGGGAATCATTCTAGTAACTAATCATAGGGGGAATCATTCCAGTAACTAATCATAGGGGGAATCATTCTAGTAACTAATCATAGGGGGAATCATTCCAGTAACTAATCCCAGGATGACATGTAACTGAGTGGTTAAGAGCGTTTGGCCAGTAACTGAAAGGACGCTGGTTCAAAACCTTGAGCTGACTAGGTTTAAAAATCTGCCGACGTGCCCTTGAGCAAGACGTGTAACCCTAATTGCGCCTGTACGTCGTTCAGGATAAGACCGTCTGCTAAATGACTGTAATTTAAAATGTGTGGGAATTGCTTCAGTAACTAATCATAGGGGTTAAGCATATAAAGTACGCTTTTTCACATTCCTGCTTACCTTTACCAAGTGGTCCTCTAGTTGTCCTTTGGCTGCCTTGGTCTCCTGGACCTGCAGCCGGAGGGCAGTGCCCATAGCGTTGTGCTGCCTGCGCATGTCAGCAGCCGTCTGCTCCAGGAGGCTGTCCACCAGAGCCCTCAGCGACAGGGAGTTGTTCTTCTCGCGCTCTGCTTTGAGGATGTTGATGTTGGAGAAGGTCTCCCACTCCTCTGGTGTCACAGTGGCACTAGGATTGGAGGGATTAAATGTTGTATGTTTTTTGTTCAGCGTGTCATGAAAGGACGGCAGGTTAACCCGGCTGTACCTCAACCGGCCGTGATTGGGAGTCCCATAAGGCGGCGCACAATTGGCCCAGCGTCGTTAGGGTTTGGCCGGTGTAGGCCGTCATTGTAAATATGAATTTGTTCTTAACCGACTTGCCTAGTTAAATAAAGGTAAAATAAAAAATAAAAACCGGTAGAAAAGGTTTAGATAAGTAGGGTGGTTAGATGAGGTATTACACTGACCTCTGCTGGCTGAAGGGAATAATGCTTCTAATGGACCTACTGTATGCAGAATGCCCCAACTATCCATTCTATTTCTATCTGTAGAATTAGGACTTTTGCTGCAGGTGAGACTGCATTCCTGGTGAAGATTAAGGGATGATCTTTTGTTTCATTGTATTTCCTACTGCCCCACATTGCACAAACACAAAGTGTCAGCGTTTTACCCTGGTGCTGCGAGCGATGTCTGACTTGTTGCGTTGTCAATATTCAGGGAGGCGCTTGTGAGGATGGAGCAGAAACCATCAATCTGCTCTGCTTGGAACTTGTCCCGTAGGTCCTTCTCTAGGTAGTACTTTGCAGAGCGGTTCAGTCTGGAGCCAGAACAGAAAAAGAAGGAGATAATGAGAGTTGATCGTGTGTGTGTGATGAACCACTTCCTCCCCTCACCCACCTGATCTGTTCATTGGTCTGCTCCAGGGTGCGGTTCAGCAGGGATGCCACTCCCTCGATCACCTCCCTCTCCTTCATCAGTTCCCGCTCCACGTCGTCATGTACCAGGTCAATGGAAACACGCCTCTGCCTGAAACACACATGGAGACAGATGGTTACTTAAGGCAAAAATCAAAAGTAGGGTATAACGCGAAGGTCTAGGGAAAGGGGGATACCTAGTCAGTTGAACAACTGAATGCATTGAACTGAAATGTGTCTTCCGCATATAACCCAACCCCTCTGAATCAGAGAGGTGCGGGGGACTGCCTTAATCAACATCATGTCATAGGCGCCTGGGGAACAGTGGGTTAACTGCCTTGCTCAGGGGTAGAAAGACATGCTTTTACCTTGTCAGCTCGGGGATTCGATCCAGCAACCTTTCGGTTACTGTCCCAACACTCCTACCCACCAAGCTACCGAAAGTTTGTGAATTCAAATCTCATCATGGATAACTTTAGCATTTTCGCTAATAATCAACTTTTCAACTACTTACAACTTTTTAGCTACTTTGCAGCTACGTAGCATGTTAGCTAACCCTTTTAGCTAACCAATCTCCTAAACTTATCCCCAACCCCTAACCTAAACCTAAAGTTAGCCACCTAGCCAGAATTTGTAACATATCAAACATTTAAAAAAAAAATGTAACACTACGTTTAGCAAATTCATTACATGTTGTACATTTTACAAATTGGTAACATATAATGAATTGTAATTCGTAACATATCAAACAAAATGGGTGATGCACATCCACAAATTAATACATACCATATGAAACGTTACATATCATACTAATTGGAATCCCTAGAATTTACATACAGCATAATACGAAATGCTCTGATACCAGGTTGCACGACGACTGAAGGATCTCCTTCTTATTTATCTGTTGGTCTTAGTCTGGTGACTCTAGGTCCCTGTTGGAACAGTGAGCAGACTCCTTCCCACCTATTTGTGTATCACTGCATTTTCCAACTGACTGATTGGGAGTTTACTCCTCACCGTTCAGTCAGGCACTGCAGGGCAACTCTGAGGGGCTCGGCACAGCTCTCCAAGGCTCTCTCCACCCGGCTTTTATAGGATATCAGCACCTCAATCTCCTGGACAACCTCCTCCAACTTCTGGTCCAGCTCTGTCCTCCAGAACTTGATGTCATGGATTCTCTGCTCTGAACACAGCGATAGGATGGTAAGAATGGTGTGTGGTTGGGTATTATCAGAGGTTGTCATGTAATGTATGTGTCATTACAACGTGGAACAGACAAACCATTCGTTTGCAGGGATGGATCAACCACCACTTTGACAGAAACAGATTATGTTATCACCTCTTCTAATTGATGTCATCTTACCCAGTCTCTTGTTGGCATCCTGTTGCATGCGTTTGGCTGCCATGCCACTCTCCTCTATCAGCCTCTTACTCTCAGCCGTGAGTCGCTCAGAGCGTGAACGCTCAGCCTCCGCATTCCCATAATGTATTTGGTTTGCAAGCCTCCATTCTGGTGGCAGGAACTTGGGCGGAGGGTCCATCAACCTAGACATTTCTCCACTGCAATTATTTCAGTCTGGAAGGGGGAGGGGGAAACATTAATCTTTCCTTTCAATAAAGAAACAACATCACAAATGTCACTCAATAAGGCAGATTAATAAGGCAGATCATGTTTTACCAAAACTAGTAAATAGCCTGGCAAACTACCAACTAAATAGCAATTAGCTACAGTAGCTAACTAGGATGGGCATTTATTTTATTTGACTCGCTACAGTAATGTTAGCACGCTAGCTAGCTAGCAAGTTGTCATATAAACTTGAGAAAACTAGCTAACAAACATGGCTTGCAAAATGTCAGTAAAATATAAGTAGCGAGCTAAATCTCTCTTCTTGCCATACCTTTACTGTGCGGTGTGAAACACTGGTTCGTGTCAAAAGTTGCAACAATGTTGCCCGTCTTGTCTGCAATGAATGAACTCAAGGACAGGTTGTAAACAAACGGTTGCTAGGTCAACGCAGGACGTCGTAATCTGGGCGGAGGTATCAATCGCGGGAAACTTAAAAGGCCAGCGGAGGGATCAGATCTGTGTGAGGCAATTTGCTAGCTAACGTTAGCTATCTTAGCAACGATGTCATCCAGCAACAAAAACAAGGACAACTTCGTCGACAAGACAGGTGGAAGGCTGTGTTGCTCCAAAAATTACATGGAGATCAGTAAACTCAGAAAGGAGAATGCATATCTCAGGAAGTCATTGGATGAGCTGTCTCCTCAGAAAGGAGAACGATCAGATTCTGGAAATAACAAGCTTTTATTAGAGAAAATCCTGTCACTGGAGACTCTACGGGAGAAGAACGCTCAGCAGCTGCTGGCCAGAGACCAGGAAATCTGCTCTCTTTGGCAGCAGGCCCATGCGGCAGAAGGGGAGACAGTGGCCGATCTGCAGGCCCAGATAGACCACTATGTCAGGGAGGCCGACCAGAGAAAAAAACTCTTCCAGTCACTCCAAGCCGAGACAGAGGACGTTAAGAACAAGCTGGTGTCCGTGTCTGCTAAGTGCCAGGAGCTGGATAGTAGACCTGGCGCTAAGCAGCAGAGCTGCCCATCAGATGGACAGGTGCTCACTACCAGTACTGCAATGAGCCAAGACCACCTCACAGATGCCCTGGAAAAGAACCAGCAGTGGCTGGCCTACGACCAGCAGAGAGAGGCGTATGTGAAGGTGGTGTTGGCCCGGGTGTTTGGGCTGGAGCAGCAGCTGAACCAGGCCAAGCGGGCCCTCGCACAGCAGCATAAAGACGCCCACTCAGAAGAGAGGTCAGTGCAGATACAGAAGCACTATGAGAAATTGTTACTGACGACCAAGAGGGAGCTGGAAACTCAGAGAGAGCAGGTCAACACAGCCCAGAGACAACTGTCTGAGCTGCAGTGTAGGTATGAGGAGAAGCAGAGAGAGGTGGGAGAGGTGAGGCAGCAGTTCCAGGCGGAGAGGCTGAGTATCTGGCAGAGTGTGCAGAAGGAGAAGCGTCGCTCTGGGGACAGAGAGGGCCATCTGTGGGGTGACATGGAAGAGCTCCAGGCTAGACTAGAGGAAAAGGAGACCAGGTCTGCTGAGCTCCTAGTACAGGTGAATCTACTGCAGAAATCCCTACTGAGCCTGCATGAGGAGCAGAAACGCGTCACAATTCTGGAACAGCAGATCCAGGTGTCCGCCAAAGACCTGGAGGATGAGAAGCGAGACTGTCAGTATTTACAACAACAGCTCCACAAGGTGTTGAAGGAGTTACGCAAGGCAAAGGACCACGTTGCCAAACTCGAGTCAGAGAAGGGGCAGAGGGAGTTGTCCTGCCTGTACGAGGCTAGCGCTCACTGCAGACCCCCAGCACCCCTGAAGCGCTCCAAAGAGAGCGTCACCTCCCACTCTCAGGTCCCCAAGCTGCTAGACGAGAGCTTCTTAGAGTGCCCCAGCTGCCGAGCCCAGTACCCCACCAGGCATCACCGAGAGCTGCTGGCCCACCTCGAGCACTGTCTGTAAACACTGTCTGGGCTGTACAGGGCTGGAACCATAGAAGTAGGCCTAGATCTATCCAATCGATTTAGAATCTAGTCCTATTTTTATGGCTGGGAGTACCCGCCCCAATAAGGAAGTCTGGAATAGGCTCGGGGGGACATTTTACCATTCTAAAACGCACTAAACTTCCCTTTTCAAAATGTTATAGCTGGTGCAAACGCCCGCTGCAATGCCATGGTTACTTTGTGCACTGCGTCTGTGTGTTGAGCAGAGTCAAATGTAATTCCTCCATGTGTACTGTATGTACCTTGGTCCTGGATTGCTACTGGATCAGATTGGCGATCAAACTGGAAATAGCGCTTACTGTATACTGTAAGGAACGCTGCTTCAAGCCAATGAGTGTATTTTATAAAGCCCTTTATAACTGTTAAACTTGTTTACTCACTCAACCTTTGAATTTTTTGGACATGTTTGTCTCTCTTTGACTAAAGTGTAAATCAGTTTCCTGGTTTAAAATACTTTAGATCATTTTGATGTTCAGAGACTGTTGGGCATTGTTGTTCCTAATGTCCATTATTATTATCCTTGCATAAATCTTCTAAATACCCGTTAATTAAAAAAAAAAAAGCTTTCTTGTTCTAGAAATGTATAGTTCTTGTTTCCAACTAAGATGATAGTTTGTAAATTAAGCAAAATCCTATTACAATAAAATAAAAAGAGGTTACATTGTATCAAAGAAGGTCTAGAAATGACATTGTATTTCTCTTTGAGACTCGTGATAAATGACAGGCATCATCATCATTTAGATGTTTTACTTCATTTAAGCCTTAAATGGGTTACAGTATAACATTTGTTTTCATTAATTTACCACATTTGTTACTGAGAAAATAGAGCACTCCTGATTTTCAATATACTGAACAATCTTTACAAGTAAATGTACAAGCGTTTAAAGACATTAATAAAATACATTTGAACAGACCTCGCTTATGCTGAAATTGGTCGCAGAAAAGTACAAGAGGTTGTACAGATGAAATGTTGATGTGTACAGTACAAACAAGACAAGACCTGCATATGTTTTAAGAATAAGAACACTGATTATTCATACATTTCAAATGCAGCAATAAATAATCAAATAGGAATGACATAGTTTTGTACCAAAGTATCCGTGGAACAGTTATCTACAGGTTGTTAACATTGAGGCACTTGTTGAATCCACTTTTTCTTAAATCACTTTTCATCCCCAATCACACTGACTAGAACCAAAATGACTTGAATAATATGCATAAACCAGTAACCTTTACACACATCTATAAAAAGGGCATATGGTCATGAATATGAACAAGATCAAATTGTGCAATATACATTGAACACCATAAACCATTGGACAGTGACCATTGTTTTGTATTTTTGGTTCTGTACTCTAGCACTTTGAGTTTGAAAGGATACCATGACAACGAGGCTGAAGTGCAGACTGTCAGCTTTAATTTGAGGGTATTTTCATACATATCGGATGAACCGTTTAGAAATTATAGAAGCTTTAATACATAGTCCCCCCCATTTTCAGGCATCAAAAACATTGGACAGTTTAACATAATGTAGAATAAAGTAATCATTGTTAATATATGGTCGCATATCCTTTGCATGCATTAAAGCTGACAGTCTGCACTTCACCCTCATTGTATCCTTTCAAACTCAAAGTGCTAGAGTACAGAACCAAAATAACAAAAAAATGGTCACTGTCCAATGAATTATGGCGCTCACTGTATTTCTCAAACATATCCTCTATTAAAAACTGCATTGAAATGGAATAGCATAGCACAAAGGGTTTTTGTTAACAGACGACTAAGTTTGCAAGGGGAAAATAAAAATATATGAAGCATTATTTTAAAAATAATTATGAGATAATCATGCATTTATGATATCATTAGATGATTGGTCAAATGTTCAAAACAGCCACGACTTTGATGTCAATGTTCAACTTTTGTACAAGCTACCTGGAACATCAGACAATGTCCAATGTGTTCTGTATGAATCCAAAGAGACAAACACCAACAACAACAAAAAATACACTGAACAAAACTAAGACTGAACCTTTCTTAAAGCGACACTGCCAATATCTCTCTGCGGCTGATTTTAAAAAGTGGGATCAACATCTGAACAGAACAGAAATAAACACACAGGTTACTGTTACCACCACAACTGGCAGTGGCGAACAAGACAGCTAAACAGTACGATTCATTAAATTCAAAGTGCACTAGCCTATCATTTCTAAGTAACATTCCATGACTCCAGCAGCACCGCAGCTTGCAGACAGGCAACCAAAGGTCAAAAGGGCAGGTGTGTAACAGCATAGACGGACAGACAGTGTTCGAGGGCATGTCTGGTCCACTCACAGGTCCTAACTGGCTGTGGCCTTGTCAAGGCCGTTGATGTTCTCCGGCGCGAGACCTTCCTCAACGGCCACTTTGGACTCTTGTACCTAAAACCAGACGGAGACATTTATAAATCCAAACTTCAAAATGGAGAATCTCCAAGCTTTTTAGTCCAGGACATGGCTGAACCTGTATCCTGAAAACTGTCCCAAAATGTATGTGAATGTATAAGAGCATGTATGTATATTATCCATGTCTGGACTGTCCCTTGGTGGCTTACAGTAAACCTGCACTTACCTTAAAGGGTGAGCTAATACCCACAATGCATTGGAGCGTACTGCAGTAGTAACAGAGCACACACTCCCCTCCCAGCACCGGAATCTCATCCTTGCTCACATAGACCTGGATAAACACAGAAACATAGTCAAGCATCACCGTGTCATAAAACACAAGAGACGCGTGCGCGCAGTCATATTACCTGGGTGAGCTCGTCATTAAACGAGACCTCATCATCCTTCACCCAGGTGTAGGTAATGTAGTCCGAAACACTCCTGAATCCCACCTGTAAACACACAAACACACACCTGTAAAAACTACATGGCTGACGATACAGTACGACTACGGTTGAAAAGAACCTCGGAGGGTTAGGTCGACTCTGACCTTGTAGAGGCCGATCCAGTCCCAGGCGCTCGAAGGGAAGGGCTGGAGGGGGCTGTAGATCACCATGGCGTCAAAGTCGGCGCTCCATTCACCCTCGGCACACACGCGCACCAACGGCGTCTCGTACATCTTCCTCAACTACAGTGTGGGGATTGACAGGAGGGAACGGCAGAACAAACGGAGGGAAGAGGTAGTCAGGATTGGCTAGAGGGTGAAGGAGCATAAAGCAGTATACAGTGGGGCAAAAAAGTATTTAGTCAGCCACCAATTGTGCAAGTTCTCCCACTTAAAAAGATGAGAGGCCTGTAATTTTCATCATAGGTACACTTCAACTATGATAGACAAAATGAGAAAAAAAATCCAGAAAATCACATTGTAGGATTTTTTATGAATTAATTTGCAAATTATGGTGGAAAATAAGTATTTGGTCAATAACAAAAGTTTCTCAATACTTTGTTATATACCCTTTGTTGGCAATGACAGAGGTCAAACGTTTTCTGTAAGTCTTCACACACTGTTGCTGGTATTTTGGCCCATGCAGATCTCCTCTAGAGCAGTGATGTTTTGGGGCTGTTGCTGGGCAACACGGACTTTCAACTCCCTCCAAAGATTTTCTATGGGGTTGAGATCTGGAGACTGGTTAGGCCACTCCAGGACCTTGAAATGCTTCTTACGAAGCCACTCCTTCGTTGCCTGGGCGGTGTGTTTGGGATCATTGTCATGCTGAAAGACCCAGCCACGTTTCATCTTCAATGTCCTTGCTGATGGAAGGAGATTTTCACTCAAAATCTCACGATACATGGCCCCATTCATTCTTTCCTTTACACGGATCAGTCGTCCTGGTCCCTTTGCAGAAAAACAGCCCCAAAGCATGATGTTTCCACCCCCATGCTTCACAGTAGGTATGGTGTTCTTTGGATGCAACTCAGCATTCTTTGTCCTCCAAACACGACGAGTTTAGTTTTTATATTTTTATTTATATTTTGGTTTCATCTGACCATATGACATTCTCCCAATCTTCTTCTGGATCATCCAATTGCTCTCTAGCAAACTTCAGATGGGCCTGGACATGTGCTGGCTTAAGCACGTCTGGCACTGCAGGATTTGAGTCCCTGGCGGCATAGTGTGTTACTGATGGTAGGCTTTGTTACTTTGGTCCCAGCCCTTCTGCAGGTCATTCACTAGGTGTGAATGTGGTTCTGGGATTTGTGGTTTCCATTTCCTAATAATTGCTCCCACAGTTGATTTCTTCAAACCAAGCTGCTTACCTATTGCAGATTCAGTCTTCCCAGCCTGGTGCAGGTCTACAATTTTGTTTCTGGTGTCCTTTGACAGCTCTTTGGTCTTGGCCATAGTGGAGTTTGGAGTGGGACTGTTTGAGGTTGTGGACAGGTGTCTTTTATACTGATAACAAGTTCAAACAGGTGCCATTAATACAGGTAACGAGTGGAGGACAGAGGAGCCACTTAAAGAAGATGTTACAGGTCTGTGAGAGCCAGAAATCTTGCTTGTTTGTAGGTGACCAAATGCTTATTTTCCACCATAATTTGCAAATAAATTCATTAAAAATCCTACAATGTGATTTTCTGGATTTTTTTTTCTCATTTTGTCTGTCATAGTTGAAGTGTACCAATGATGAAAATTACAGGCCTCTCTCATCTTTTTAAGTGGGAGAACTTGCACAATTGGTGGCTGACTAAATACCTTTTTGCCCCACTGTATTTGCATCATACCGTTTCACTATCAAGAGTCACATTGGAAAAGCAGTCCAGGGCCCTTATTCAAAAAGCACCTCAGAGTAGAAGTGCTGACCTTGGGTCAGTAAGTGTTGCCTCTTAGATCATAATGAACAACATTATATGGACAGGAAGGAACTGGTTTTAGATCAGCACTGCTACTCTTAAGACTCTGTTCATACGGTCTCAGATGTGGGAATGGGTAATGCTGCTGCCTCAGTCACCTCCAAGGTAAAGATGCCGATGACAGGCTTGTGGTCGCTGACGCCGTACTCCATGTTGCTGGTGTACGAATCCTGCTTGAGTTTCAGAGGGAACTCTTCCTCCTCCTCCTGCTGCTTGGTGTTCTTCTCATCCAGACCAGAGTCCCTGTCCTCGTCCTTCTCCTCCTCTGGGGGTGACTCTTTAGGCTTCACCCTCCACAGGATCCGGTCTGTCCAAGCCGGCTTACGCATCTTACCACTGGGCAGACAGAGACGGGCGGACGAGAGAAGAGACAGGGATTTAGTGAGAGAATTTGTAAAGCGAGAAAGAGAATGATTGTCAGAATTGGAGAGATGGAGAGAAACAGGAAAACGGACAAGCGAAGAGATTTAGTGAGAGACAATCAAATCAAAATCAAATCAAATTTTATTTGTCACATACACATGGTTAGCAGATGTTAATGCGAGTGTAGCGAAATGCTTGTGCTTCTAGTTCCGACAATGCAGTAATAACAAGTAATCTAATCTAACTAACAATTCCAAAACTACTGTCTTGTACACAGTGTAAGGGGATAAAGAATATGTACATAAGGATATATGAATGAGTGATGGTACAGAGCAGCATAGGCAAGATACAGTAGATGGTATCGAGTACAGTATGTACAAATGAGATGAGTATGTAAACAAAGTGGCATAGTTTAAAGTGGCTAGTGATACATGTATTACATAAGGATACAGTCGATGATATAGAGTACAGTATATACGTATGCATATGAGATGAATAATGTAGGGTACGTAACATTATATAAGGTAGCATTGTTTAAAGTGGCTAGTGATATATTTACATCATTTCCCATCAATTCCCATTATTAAAGTGGCTGGAGTTGAGTCAGTGTCAGTGTGTTGGCAGCAGCCACTCAGTGTTAGTGATGGCTGTTTAACAGTCTGATGGCCTTGAGATAGAAGCTGTTTTTCAGTCTCTCGGTCCCAGCTTTGATGCACCTGTACTGACCTCGCCTTCTGGATGATAGCGGGGTGAACAGGCAGTGGCTCGGGTGGTTGATGTCCTTGATGATCTTTATGGCCTTCCTGTGACATCGGGTGGTGTAGGTGTCCTGGAGGGCAGGTAGTTTGCCCCCGGTGATGCGTTGTGCAGACCTCACTACCCTCTGGAGAGCCTTACGGTTGAGGGCGGTGCAGTTGCCATACCAGGCGGTGATACAGCCCGCCAGGATGCTCTCGATTGTGCATCTGTAGAAGTTTGTGAGTGCTTTTGGTGACAAGCCGAATTTCTTCAGCCTCCTGAGGTTGAAGAGGCGCTGCTGCGCCTTCTTCACAATGCTGTCTGTGTGAGTGGACCAATTCAGTTTGTCTGTGATGTGTATGCCGAGGAACTTAAAACTTGCTACCCTCTCCACTACTGTTCCATCGATGTGGATAGGGGGGTGTTCCCTCTGCTGTTTCCTGAAGTCCACAATCATCTCCTTAGTTTTGTTGACGTTGAGTGTGAGGTTATTTTCCTGACACCACACTCCGAGGGCCCTCACCTCCTCCCTGTAGGCCGTCTCGTCGTTGTTGGTAATCAAGCCTACCACTGTTGTGTCGTCCGCAAACTTGATGATTGAGTTGGAGGCGTGCGTGGCCACGCAGTCGTGGGTGAACAGTCGGTAGTCGTTTAGCTCAGTTACCTTAGCTTTCTTGGGAACAGGAACAATGGTGGCCCTCTTGAAGCATGTGGGAACAGCAGACTGGTATAGGGATTGATTGAATATGTCCGTAAACACACCGGCCAGCTGGTCTGCGCATGCTCTGAGGGCGCGGCTGGGGATGCCGTCTGGGCCTGCAGCCTTGCGAGGGTTAACACGTTTAAATGTCTTACTCACCTCGGCTGCAGTGAAGGAGAGACCGCATGTTTTCGTTGCAGGCCGTGTCAGTGGCACTGTATTGTCCTCAAAGCGGGCAAAAAAGTTATTTAGTCTGCCTGGGAGCAAGACATCCTGGGTCCGTGACTGGGCTGGATTTCTTCCTGTAGTCCGTGATTGACTGTAGACCCTGCCACATGCCTCTTGTGTCTGAGCCGTTGAATTGAGATTCTACTTTGTCTCTGTACTGGCGCTTAGCTTGTTTGATAGCCTTGCGGAGGGAATAGCTGCACTGTTTGTATTCGGTCATGTTACCAGACACCTTGCCCTGATTAAAAGCAGTGGTTCGCGCTTTCAGTTTCACACGAATGCTGCCATCAATCCACGGTTTCTGGTTAGGGAATGTTTTAATCGTTGCTATGGGAATGACATCTTCAACGCACGTTCTAATGAACTCGCACACCGAATCAGCGTATTCGTCAATGTTGTTATCTGACGCAATACGAAACATCTCCCAGTCCACGTGATGGAAGCAGTCTTGGAGTGTGGAGTCAGCTTGGTCGGACCAGCGTTGGACAGACCTCAGCGTGGGAGCCTCTTGTTCTAGTTTCTGTCTGTAGGCAGGGATCAACAAAATGGAGTCGTGGTCAGCTTTTCCGAAAGAGGGGCGGGGCAGGGCCTTATATGCGTCGCGGAAGTTAGAGTAACAATGATCCAAGGTCTTTCCACCCCTGGTTGCGCAATCGATATGCTGATAAAATTTAGGGAGTCTTGTTTTCAGATTAGCCTTGTTAAAATCCCCAGCTACAATGAATGCAGCCTCCGGATAAATCGTTTCCAGTTTGCAGAGAGTTAAATAAAGTTCGTTCAGAGCCATCGATGTGTCTGCTTGGGGGGGGGTATATACGGCTGTGATTATAATCGAAGAGAATTCTCTTGGTAGATAATGCGGTCTACATTTGATTGTGAGGAATTCTAAATCAGGTGAACAGAAGGATTTGAGTTCCTGTATGTTTCTTTCATCACACCATGTCACGTTGGCCATGAGGCATACGCCTCCGCCCCTCTTCTTACCAGAAAGATGTTTGTTTCTGTCAGCGCGATGCGTGGAGAAACCCGTTGGCTGCACCGCTTCGGATAGAGTCTCTCCAGTGAGCCATGTTTCAGTGAAGCAAAGGACGTTACAGTCTCTGATGTCCCTCTGGAATGCTACCCTTGCTCGGATTTCATCAACCTTGTTGTCAAGAGACTGGACATTGGCAAGAAGAATGCTAGGGAGTGGTGCACGGTGTGCCCGTCTCCGGAGTCTGACCAGAAGACCGCCTGGAGGCAGATGTAGAGGCAGATGTAGAGGCAGATGCAGATGTAGAGAAACAGGAAAACGGACAAGCGAAGAGATTTAGTGAGAGACGATCAAGGAGGCAGATGTAGAGAAACAGAAAGTAAAATCAGTAGATCACTTAGAATGCATGCCCAATACATTTATTCATTCTAGTAGTATGCTAGTGTGGACATTGGAACAAAGCCTGTGTATGAGAGAATGACATGAGAGTGTTAAAAGATGGAGAGAGTATGACAAGTAATCTCATAAGGTAGCCGGATTTCTGTAGCGTTTTACCCATCTCAGTGTCACTTCAGTCTGCTCGACATGATGGATCAGATTCCACAGTGCTTTGTATCCTTTCACATCCCCTCATTAGTCGTCTCTCACGGCTGTATTAGTTCGCCACCCCGTCTCACTGGGTGACTCATGCAGTGAGTGCCCTCTCAGTTGTACTGATTCGTGCACAGTGGTGGAGGCTGTATGTAATGACGCTGACACACAAACACCCGCGTACGCCCCCACCCCCCACACAAACACGTGCGCACACATGAATGCATACAGCGACAGTGCATTCGGGAAAGTATTCAGACCCTTATCACTTTTTACAAATGTTTCTTATGTTACAGCCTTACTCTAAATAAGATGAAATCATTTTATCATCAATAACAAAGAGACATTTTTGCAAATGTATTACAAATAAAAAAGAGAAAAGTCTTATTTACATCAGTATTCAGACCCTTTGCTATGAGACTCGAAATTGAGCTCAGGTGCATCCTGTTTCCATTGATCATCCTTGAGATGTATCTACAACTTGATTACCTGTGGTAAATTCAATTGATTGGACATGATTTGGAAAGGCACACACCTGTCTACATAAGGTCTCACAGTTGACAGTGCATGTCAGAGCAAAAACCAAGCTATGAGGTCGAAGTAATTTCCCGTAGAGCTCAGAGACAGGATTGTGTCGAAGCACAGATCTGTGGAAGGGTAGCAAAAAATGTCTGCTGCATTGAAAGTCCCCAAGAACACAGCAGCCTCCATCATTCTTAAATGGACGACGTTTGGAACCACCAATACTCTTCCTAGAGCTGGCCACCCGGCCAAACTGAGCAATCGGGGGAGAAGGGCCTTGTTCAGGGAGGTGACCAAGAACCCGATGGTGACTGACAGAGCTCCAGAGTTCCTCTGTGGAGATGGGAGAACCTTCCAGAAGGAAACCCATCTCTGCAGCACTCCACCAATCAGGCCTTTATGGTAGAGTGGCCAGACGGAAGCCACTCCTCAGTAAAAGCCACATGACAGACTGCTTGGAGTTTGCCAAAAGGCACCTAAGGACTCTCAGACCATGAGAAACAAGATTCTCTGGCCTGAATGCCAAGCGTGACGTCTGGAGGAAACCAGACACTGCTCATCACCTGGCAATATCATCCCTACGGTGAAGCATGGTGGCGGCAGCAGCATCATGCTGTGGGGATGTTTTTCAGCTGCAGGGACTGGGAGACTCGTCAGGGTCGAAGGAAAGATGAACGGAACAAAGTACAGAGAGATCTTTGATGAAAACCTGCTTCCAAAGCACTCAGGACCTCAGACTGCAGCGAAGGTTCACCTTCCAACAGGACAATGACCCTAAGCACACAGCCAAGACAACGCATGAGTGGCTTTGAGACAAGTCTTTGAATGTCCTTGAGTGGCTCAGCCAGAGCCCGGACTTGAACCCAATCTAACATCTCTGGAGAGACTTGAAAATAGCTGTGCAGTGATGCTCCACATCCAACCTGACAGAGATTGAGAGGATCTGCAGAGAAGACCGGGAGAAACGCCCCAAATACAGGTGTGCCAAGCTTATAGCGTCATACCCAAGAAGAGTAGAGGCTGTAATCGCTGCCAAAGGTGCTTTAACACAGTACTGAGTAAAGGGTCTGAATACTTATGTAAAATGTGATATTTCCATTATTACATTTTTTTTTATACATTTGCAACAAATTCTAAAAAACTGTTTTTGCTTTGTCATTATGGGGTATTGTCTGTAGATTGAGGAGAGAAAAAAACAACAACATTTAACCAATTATAGAGTGAGGCTGTAAAGTAACAAAATGTGGAAAAAGTGAATGCTTTCTGAACACACTGTATACAGTGATTCGTTAGAAGTCCATAGTGACAAATCCAAGCAGCAGGACAGGAGGTTGTGCTGTATATAGCTAGTAACCATGCTTGTTAGAACCTGACAGCTGCTTACGCCCACACAGAGGCAATGGTACAGTCGGCTAGCAAAGCTTCTCTCTCTCTCTCTCTCAGAAAGAGATGGTATTGTGGGGGTTAAATTAATTATCCTTAACAAATCCAGAATACTGTGTCCACTGAGCATGGCAGCCATGGCGATGATACGTATCAATGGGATTTTCAAGCGGCTTCATATGAAGATAACAGCGACTGATATACCGCAGGTACTGTTAGAGGAAACTGTGTTAGCTGCAGACAACTATAGTATATATATATATATATATATATATATCTCACATAGCATTCACATCAGCAGAAAAAACACAACAACAACAAACAAGACAGCAAGGTCTGCTGTCCTGTAGGCACCATTCTCTGGTGGGAGAGAGAGGCATTTAGACTTCCCATAGCATAAATCTATCCATCACCGTCTTACAACAGTTCTAGTGGGCTTATTGTGCAGGAGCAGAATACTGCTGAACGAGGATTCGGGTGGCATTAAGAGAGCGGTGTTGTGAGCAGCTTACTGAACACCAAACCATGCCTGGCGGGACCCGTGAAATCAAAAGAGAGCAGAGGGTTTGAATAATAGTGTGTTGTGAGGAGAGCGGGGAGTCAGCTCAGTAAGAGCAGGCGGAAAAGGTGAATCCTTTATAGGGGCGAAGAGTTACCTGCTGTCATAGCGGTCAGAGAACCTGTCGAATTTGTACGTCGGTTGAAAGTCCAGAGGTCCCTCGTCAAACTCCTGCAGGACAGCCTCCTTCTTCTTCATCATGGTCAGCTGATGCAACAACACGGAATGACAAGACAAGCATCACATTGGACATCCTCAGGCGATACGACGGCAGCATCCCAAATTGCATCCCATTCCCATAAGAGCACACTTCTTTCGGATCAGAGCCCTAAGGGCCCTGGTCAAAAGTAGTGCACGTATAAAGTGAACAAACAGGGTGCCGCCTGGGACACATCCTATGTCTTACATGCAGGAAAACAAAGACAACAGCACATGTGTTAAATGAAAAGCCACTGTCCGTTTTCTACTCCAGTCAAATGTAGGTATAGTATTCTCCAAGACAGAGCAAAACAAATGCATCTCCCATGAGTCTGACCTGGTCTTTGCTCCACAGCAAGTTCAACTTATGGCTGGTGATGCAGTTGCGCAAAAAATGCATGCCGTGATCTTGGATGCGGAAGTTCAAATCCCCAAACCAAAAGACCAGCCTGAGAGAGAGAGAGAGAAAGAGTGAGAGGCCACTGTGAACGTTCAACACAGAGAGAGCACAGTAGTACTTAAAATCCTATCACAAGCAGATGCCAGGCTCTTCCACTTATAAAACACTGAGGCAGCAACAGTGTGAATACAGAAAAATGCCCACTCAATTGACAACGTGCGTTTAATGTATACCGACTTGTGGTCGAGGACGTGGGGGGCCTTTTTGGGGCCGAAGGTCTGCGTGTCCAGGATGTACTCGAACTCGTCGACGCGCTGCGAGGCGTACTGCATGTGTGCCGCCAGGTGACAGTTGAGGAAGCAGAGCATGTGGCCGTAGAAAGACAGGCGGATGGACACACCGCCTTTATTCCCCTGTTGGGCGCAAGGTCAATCGATCAAACGTACGAATAACACCCTTCTTCCTTATAAGTGCATTTATAATGCCTTGTAACACTCGCTATAAGGTGCCATAACAAGTAATAACATCCACTGAGCCTGACCTTACCCAGTAGCCGAAGATGCCTGTGCGCGTGTAGGTGTCGTGGATGTCTCTAATGAATGGAACGTGGGCCAGTTTGGAGAAGAACAGCAGCAGGAGGCCCTGCATTCGGATGGAGGACACCTGCAAGCACAACAAGACTGTCATCTAAACCTGGGCAATTCAGGGTCTTTATGTAACCGGGAAAAAAACCAATGGCAGACTCAAAAGGGTGGAAGTGGAGAGACACATAAGATGCTAATTATATCGCTTTGAAAGACAAAGAGGTGAAAATAAACTGAGGACAAATTATATTGAGAGCACATTTGTCTGTTGATTCAGACTAAGGCTGGTGGCATAAAACTAGTTCAAACCGGTCTATGGTGCTGGAGTGGTATTGTTAAGTGTTATGAAGCCATATTGTCCTACTGTTGTACCTTCAGGTAGCCTCGTGGTGCCAGGCTGGACATGAAGAGATGGCTCCAGGAGTCCTCAACGACCATGTCTATGATGAACCTGTGAGGAGCAGCGTACACCTCCTGGAGACTACGAGAGAGAGACACACACACACACACACACACACACACACACACACACACACACACACACACACACACACACACACACACACACACACACACACACACACACACACACACACACACACACACACACACACACACACACACACACACACAGTTTATAACTATTGTTGCCAGTAACATTAGTATCATGCAAATAAACCTACTGAAGCATTTTCTCCATGTCACTGAATAAACTTGGTCGACTTTACACAGGAAAAAACAGATTTTCCTGTCATGCCATTGTACTGTCTGTCTCAATCAATATCCAGTCAGCATGCCGTAGCTCCGTAACTCACCCAATCACGTAGAGGTCTGGGGTCTTTGGGGAGTTCAGGTGAAGCAAGGAGCTGATGTCATCTGGAGGATCAGCTGTAGCGACATTCCACGTGACCATGTGAAGCCTGGAGGGAGTGAGAGAGAGAGAGAGAAAGAAAGAAAGAAAGGAGTGAGAGAGTAAAGAGGGGGCGATGGAAAGCAAGAGAGAGGTAGAGAGGGAGTGAGAGAGAGAGAACAGCAGATCATGATTCACTTGCACAGCAGTTTTCTCCGAAAATCATTAGCGCAAAAGCCTGACAAATTGGACTGCAACTTTCAGAAGCTTATTTAGTTACACAACAACATCATGTTTAGCCAGTCTTGAATGGACCGTGGTGGTTGATAAAGCCTAGTCACATCTCTCTAACCATAGTCTACATCAATTCAAAAAGTGTGAAAGAAGAACACTTCTCAACAAAGAACAAAGCCCATCCATTTCCATGTCCTCAGCACAGAACTAAACAGAACACAGACGTACGATCTCTATGGTCCTAACATCATTAGCCGTTCTGTTAACAAAAGGACATTTTGGGTTATCAAACCAAAAGATAAGCATGCCAAAGATTACGATCCAGAACGGAAGAGACGGCACACACTGCCTGCTCTGAGCTCAAGAGGGTGATCAACCAAAGGTCCAAGGCCTAAAATCAAGACATGAAAAATGTTTCTAACTTCTCTATCAACGAAGACCCTCTGTATTCAGATAAAGACAGACAACATTGGAATAAAATGGAGAAATCATTGCTGGGCATTTTAGTCAAGAAGATTTAAAACAACTCTGATGTTAAACAAACAGAGAAAGAGGAAGTCAAGTCGAAATAAGGCCAAAGAGTCAGAAAAGAGGAACTCTGCAAAGCCTATAAATGTCCACCTGAAGTTGTCTTTCTTGGTCCGGTTGGCCCTTTTACCACAGACGAGGAAGGCGTTGTCCAAGCTGCGTACCACCTGCTCTTGGAGCTGGGGCGAGGGGTCCAGGTCGTCCACGCAGGTCATGAGCTGGGCGAGGCGCTGGCGCAGCAGCAAGCGGCTGCCCGAGGACTGGGTGGCAGAGCTGGCTATGCTGTCCGAGCGGACGCGCCCTATGGGCGAACCGAACACCCGGCGGATCTCATCCATTGTGGGTGAGCTTCTGGAAGGAACCTCAGTGTCGGGAAGAAAGGAGGAAAATATGGAGGTGGTCACAGATGCAATGATGAGTTCAGAAAGGCAGGTGGTTCTCCCTTGTTCACAAGGGGAATGTTTCACTGGAGATCAATAGTTTTTCCTTTAAATGGAGATTTGGATACTTGAATATTTGTAGAGATCCTAGGCAGTGTCTTCTACAGTGGTCCAACTGCAGATTTATGTCCTTGACAATTCTTTCTTGTTCCAAGATCCATCAATGGGAGACCCTCATCATTGCACTTTCCCTTGGCATCCTGTGTGAGTCTGAATTTGATATGAAAGACCATATAGAACTCCTGATGTCGCAAAAGCACAGAAATGGCTACAGTATAACAGGTTGAAGAAGAATAGGATAGACCAGTTAAGACAGATCTGGCGACTAATGTATACTTTTGGAGGAGCAATGATGCCTTTCATAAAATCCAGCCTCTGGAAGTGAATAAGGGACCTGAGAATATTTGTGGAGGGTCTGAAGTAGACTGAGAAGGATTACGGGTTAAGCAGGATCAAGAAGGGGCCACGTGAGACCCACTATGTGAAAACGACCCCTTAATGCTAGAAAATGCAACTTAGTCTGTAATCATTTGCTCAACACCAGTCCACAATGAGGAAACTTCTAGCAAGGCTTAGAAGAGAAACACAAAGTGCCAGTGGTGGTAGTAGACCTTGGGCCCAAATCATCTGCTTAACTGAACTTTCCTTCGATTTGGAAAGAGTGGAATGGATTATTTCTCTAATATGTGTGGGAATGCAATGCATTGGGAAACCTAATCAGAACAATACTCCCAATATTATGCTCTCAGCTTTGTATTGGGTGCTGGCACTGGTAGACAATGTGAAGTTGCACTGTGTTCTGTCTGGGGGAATACAGACCTAATAAGGAAATAGTATGCCTGTGTGCATGCATTCCAATTACATTTCTGAATAGCCTGCAAAGATATGATGTAGCCAACAATCCAACCATGTGCAGTTCTTTGTCAGTTCAAATGCTATGCTGCCTGCACCACCACCACCGCATTGCTGAAAAGGATACTGGGTGGGTAGTGTCCATTGACCGTAAACAAATGAAATGTGCAGTGTCTCCTTATGGGCAAAACATCTTCGCTAATACAAGTTGTTAGCTAGAGCTCCTATGACCACAAGGAGACATTCAAACCTGAAAGTGTCCTCGTTGCAAGAGTTCTTCTCCATGCTGACTGAGTTCTTGACTTGTGACTGGGTGTCTTCTCTGGTACCGTCATCATTCTCCATAATCTCACCAGCTGCAAAATCCTGGAATCATGATAACGGTACAAACACTAATTTAAACACATGATATGAACACACAGCAATATGTTGTTTGAATGTTTCTTCTTCTAAGTATTGAATGTCAAGACAGGAATGTTAGGAATGTTTTTACACATTAGATGAGAAGTTAGCTATGCCAGTAGGTAGCTAGCAATTAGCTTCGTTCCTTTAAATTAGCTAGCTAACGTTAGCTAGCTATTTGATGTGTTAATGATTACCACAGATTAAAGTATAGTACAGATAATACTAAATAGTACAATATAGTACACATAATAAATGTACAATGTTCTTATTACCTGGCAATGCCTGTTCTTTTGTTGTAGCCTACTCTATTTCTGATTACAGAAATTATCCACGAAAAATTACAATTTGGGTGTGAGATTACCCAAAACACTTTGTTTACGTTTTGCACATGCGCTTCCTCAAAGAAGATCGCCAAGTGACCGCGCTTCTTCTTCTGCGGTATTACGGCAGTCCACAAACAAGCATTAGAGGAGAATGCCGCCACCTACTGTATGATCGTTAAACTATATAAAAAAAAACATCAATTATAGGCCGGTGAAAAAACCATCATACAAAATAAAATAAAAACCTCCCACTCTTCATTTACATTCATATTCGAGTTACAGTCACACAGGCATCCTTTGACAGGAGTTCATGCAAAGCCTCTGCTGTAAGCTCACCGAATTCCAATAAACATTCTGCTGCACTCACAATAATTCAAATTGTCTCTGATTTCATCTTTGTTTGTGCTGTGTAGTTTATGACCATTGCAATAAATGCTATCAAGCAAGCTTCTTCTATTCTATGGACACACAGGAAATCTGAATAAGACCAGCTCCTGTGACTCTCACCAATGCCACCTCGCCCTATGCATCCACGATACTCCTCGTGACTTCAAACGGATCCCCCAGGTAACACTGATCAAAAACTCCTACTATAAACAAATCTAGGGATATCTTTGTTTCCTTCACAACTTTACTTATTTTGTTTCCTTTCTTTTTCATGACTGTAGCCCACTCCTTCTCACTCAAATTTACCTGACCCGCCATCAGTTTTGAACAGAGCATCCATTTCCGTCATCTTCCCTACAATACATATCCTCAATGAGGGAAGATAAGTGAGGTCAGGTCAGTGGGACCATTCTAGCCAATGAGGGCACAACAGGCACAATAAAGTTGTTTTTCTCAAAGTTTTTCACTGTCTTTTTACAGTTTTTTTATTTCTTTACTTAACTATTGTTCACCTAATACCTATTTTTTACTTAAAAATTGCACTGTTGGTTAGGGCCTGTAAGTAAGCATTTCACTGTTGTATTCGGCGCAATTGACAAATAAACGAGATCTGATTTGAATGCCACCTGCAACCACTCATCTCAGTCAATTTTAACAGCCTAAACATTGAAACTTCTATTCGTTCAAATAAGTCTCACGTAATTCAACACTTTCTCATAGACCTCCATACAAAAAAAAAGAGATTAACTCAGATTTAGGGCGGAGTAAATCCTCTGGCTTCGCCTCTTCCTCAACTCGGTCAGTGCTCTCATTGCTCTCTGTCACAAGTTACTTTAAAAGAAATCACTCCACTCTCCATCTTTCAATTAAAAAAACCTACAATTTTGAATGTTATCAACATAGGTATATTTTCCCCCTTCAACCTTTTATAGTTGTACTTGACTTACACAGGATGACAGGATCGAGCCTTCTCATCCGGCAGCCTGCTTCTGTTCAGTCAGTCTAACTGAGGTCTAAACTAGTGTCTCTGCTTCTGTTCAGTCAGTCTAACTGCGGTCTAAATTAATGTCTGTAGATCTACATAAACCTTGTGGGAAAATAAATGGGATTAAAATGTGTTAGTTAGGAAACTGCTGATGTGAGTTCCATTTTGAAAAACCATAGGAACAATGGGTTAAGAGATTCACTTATCTTGATCTTTTAAACCATTTCTGTGCAATATGGTGAAATTCTTTGACTTGAAGGATGTGAAGAAAAATCAAGCATGTCATAAAAATGGGAACACCGCTCTTGCACAAATGAAATGAATACAATCACAGAATGCAAAGAGTATAAATATATTGTTTTTAATATTGAATAATATAGGTCGTATAGAACAACTACATGTCACTCCATACATTAAAGCACAAAAGTGTTACACAATCCAACAGAGAAAATGACCTGTGAATAAATACAGAAAAATACAGTACAGGATATGTTTTTTTGAAACTCAGATCTCTATTCAAGAAGAGACCAGGTACATTGTTCCATATTCCTTGCCCCAAAAGTCCCTAAGCCCAAAGCCATAACACTACAACAGGATTTCAGCCTGCTGATGCAGGTTGTCCGGTTGGCCTCGGGCAAGAAACATTTACTGTAACCAAGAGGGGAATACAGAGACAAGAGACAACGTGTTTTGAAAGACAGGAGGAGAAACCAACAAATTCAGCTTTGTCCACAAAACACATGGAGGACTTAAGACAATAGAAAATACTATCATTACAACTCTAAAACAAAATTCCCATAAAAAGAAAATAATAATTGACAAATGACCTAATTAGTTAGGAATGGGATGGCCCTCTGGGGCTGCTGGGGCCTGTGGACCTCTGGGCTGCTGGGGGCCTCTCCATGATTTGCCTGGACAGTATAGGAGGACCTTAGAGGACTGGGACAGAGATGAAGAGAGCCTTGGGTCAAGTCTGCATACAGCCATATAATTCCCAAGGACTGGGGCAGGGCAGAGATGCTGGTGTCTCAGTAACAGATCTGAAAAAGTGGAAGGAGAGAAAGATTTGTCAGACTTGATTATAGTCTTCTATCAAATGCAAATTCTGTAAGATGGACACATCTTGTTTCCTTGCACACAATAAGAGGACATATTGCTTGAGGGTATAGAGCAGGGATTGACTAGATTCAGGCGCGGGCCAATTTTTTTCTTGAGCTTGAGGGGGCAGAAAGAAAAAATAACTGTGCCACAAGCCTGCCAAGAGGCGCAAGCGGTCTAAGGCACTGCAGTGCTTGAGGCGTCACAACAGATCCGGGTTCGATCCCGGGCTGTGTCGCAGCCAGCCAGGAGCGGGAGACCCATGAGGCAACGCACAATTGGCCTAGCGTCGTCCGGGTAAGGTGAGGGTTTGGCCAGCCGGGATTTCCTTTTCCCATGGCACTCTAGCTACTCCTGTGGCGGGCCGGGCGCATGCACGCTGAGTTGTACTCCGTTTCCTCCGACACATTTGTGCGGCCGGCTTCCGGGTTAAGCAAGCAGTATTTCAAGAAGCAGTGCTGCTTGGCAGGGTCGTGTTTCGGAGGATGCATGGCTCTCGACCTTTGCCTCTTCAGAGTACATATGGGAGTTACAGTGATGGGACAGGACTGTAAACTACCAATTGGATATCATGAAACTGGGGAGAAAAAAGGGGTAAAAAGTAACAAAAAAAAAAACAACTGCACCGCAAGAAACCCGAAAAAAATATTTTTGACTAAAATAATAATTTCAAACATTGCATACATTTGTATGCAACCACAGAAAGTATCTCTCTATTACGCGTGGGAACACTTTGGAACACATTTCCAAAATTAAAATCGCTTGGAGCTGATTTGCTGTTGTTTTTACAGTCTTATGTAGAACAATAAAATAAAACATGATAAAACATTTGAAAACGTTTTTTCTAGCTCAGAAAACTTGGGGGGGGGGGGCAAATAAAATCAAAAGAGGGCCACATTTGGGGAACCCTGATATAGAGTATGAGATGGGAGCGACTACACTGTGACACTGATAACACGGTAGCTGAGTCATGTGGGGTAAGGTGCAGGCTCCTCGTTTCATGGGTCTTGTTCATTAGGTTCCAAGCGGAAGAAAATAAACTTATACAGGGAGGGACGACATGGACTTGTCCAATAAGAAACGCTCATTATTGTTTCCGGATGCAAATCGCTTTAAAGCGACCGTGAACACGGCTACTGACGAGCAGACAGAGCGGTACTCACGGGTCACAGCCTCAGTCCTCTGAAGCAGAACTCCCTTTGACTGGATCCTTCACCCTCATCTGAAAGACACACACACAAAGACACACACGTCAATAAGTAGGATATCTAGGACAACAACAAAGCATTTAGCAAATTTCCGTAAGCTAATGACAAAAGACAGTAGTCCATCTCATTCGGAGTTAATTAATGCCAAAGACCAAGCAAATGTACAGTACATTACCTCATCCAGCTCTTTTTGGGTCTCCTCTTCGATACGTCGAATGTCCTCCATTGTCAGTCCAATCCATTTATCAATCAAACAGAACAGTTGTCTGTGGAACTTTGTAAACAATCGCTTCTCTTGCTGGAAATCAAAGAGGGGAATATTTTTTTTTTTAAAGAATTACAAGGAACAAATACTATTAATATCAGCATTTATGATGTGCAACTTGGAGTAACATTTATATGGCAAATCACTGTCTGGCCACTAGAGGACAGAAAACACTTTGTCTTTACTGTAAACTAGACTTTAGTCACACCCATAGAGACCGCACAGCTTCGGATATATTATTTCTCAGCCAAACGCGTCTACTAGTTTCTTCTTCACGGTTTCAGAGTCATTTTTCTTTGCATGTACAGTGGGTGATATGAAGGCCCCATAACAGAATATGATGCAAACACTGGAATAATTGACAAGTCTCTTTCTCTTACTGCACCTTCTGAATGAAGTTCTCAATTTTGTTCTGGACCCCCCACCATTTGAAGTTGACTGTGACTAACTTATAGGCGCACATGTGAGGAGAGTTTGTGTTGCTGGGAAGCTCTTTCTGCAGAGGTAAAGACAAAGTTATTACACCCTCAGGCAGAGGCAGAATAGTTCATGACACACATACCGATGGAGCTTCAGAACCAGAATGGAAACAGCCAGAGCCATACAGTATAGTAAGAGTGCCACGGCCAGATTTTAGAACAGGCCATGTTGGCCGCCTTTATTTCCGAAATTTGGGTGATATAACAATATAAGAGCACCTCCGACAATTCCCTATGAAATTACCCGTTGTAAACAAACAAAACAGATCAGCGAATTTTACTGACGTTTTTACCGATTAGCATTGGGGAAATGTGTATCCAAGTTGGTACTGTGTTGTGGTGTCAACAAATTGTATATCTGCTTTCACTGTATATCTTCATAGGTTTGGAAAACTATTAGAAATAAACAGCACAATGCGGAAGCATCAATTAACACTTAGCAGCTACTTTGGAGGTGAAATTGTCTCTATCGGAATGTTCAGACAAACACAGCAATGGCCCAACTCTCTAAATATACTGTATGACTCTTGATACAGCTCCTTGTGAAATTAGCTGATGTGAAAAATATGACAACAATGTTGCAATATTGGTTTGGGTAGTACCTTCCAGTTAGGCCCCAGGGGGCCCCTGCCTGTTTTCTCTGATTTGAATATGGCAGGATCTTCTTCTGGTTTATAGTCCTGTGTGGAGCAGAGTGAGCAAATGCATAAGATGCAAAGATGGCAGTGTTTTATTTCATTCTGTTCAGGTAACTGGGTCATATTCATTAGGGCACACCGTTGCAAAACGTAGTAGAACATTTTGTAAATAAAAACAAATGTTAAGCATTACTACAACAACAAAAATTGTGGCAAAGTTCAAACTTGCCACAAAATGTTGCCAGAAGTTTGCAAATGTTTGCCACTAGTGCTGAATCAGCGGGAAACATTTGTCAACAATAATATTTATTGCCAATAGTGGCAAACAGTTCGCCAGAGGTTTTTTCTGGCAAACATTTCGCTCAAGATTGTATTTGAATCTGTGGCAAACCCATAAACATTAAGAGAAAACCTGTGGCAACAATAAATATTGTTGCCATTTCTGTTAAACATTGAGTTCCAAGACGAGAAACCGTTGATGACGACCAGAAACATTTGTTGAAACATTTGTTGAAAAATGGATACCAAGCTATCTAGCTACCTACCAAAGTTATCTGGTGAGTGTCTTATTACTTGCTAATAAACTCTTAAATAGTTTAAGCTAATTGATGCCTGGTAAGCAATGTCATGTTTTATGGGATAAAGTGAAACATTTTGTTGCTAGCTAGCTAGATCAGATTCAATCTGTCAGCGTCACTGACTGGCTAGCTAGCGATGATAGCGTTCATATTTTTCACAATTGATGTGATAGCTAGCTATCTAGCTATCTTCGTTTCTGTCTTTTAGCTAATACCAATAATATGCATGTCAATATGCTAGTTTCACTGTTCAGTAGCATGTTAGCTACCACAACAGCTAAGGTAGCAACACGAGCTGACTTGACATCAAAGCAAAACTTCACTTTTAGAGATGGATTACTTTAATCTGCTTGAAAATCTATGGCAAGACCTGACAATGGTTGTCTAGCAATGATAAACAACCAAATTTGGCAGAGCTTGAAGAATTTTGAAAATAATAAAACGATTGGAAAATGTTGCACAATCCAGGTGTGGAAAGCTCTTTGAGATTTACCCAGAAAGACACAGCTGTAATCGCAGCCAAATGTGATTCTAACATGTATTGACTCAGGGGGTTGAATACTTTTCTAATCAAGATATACAACATTTTACAAATGTTAGAATTCTTTTTCCACTTTGACATTAGAGTATTTTGTGTAGATCGTTGACAAAAATCAATTTTAATCCCACTTTGTAACAACAAAATGTGGAAAAAGTCAAGCCGTGTGAATACTGTCTGAAGGCACTGTAGTGCATTTAGTATGTTTAGTTCTCTGTGAGAAGCAAGTTCATTTTAATGTGTATGTGATTTGGTTTATGTAGATGCAACATTGAAATGTTGTGAATACACAAAGTAATCAAAAACCTAATCTAATTTGCATATTCATAATCAGTTTGAAGCAATTTTGCAGGCAAATAGTAGAAAGTTCACCACAAGTTTCCCGGAATTGTTTGCCAGAAGTTCACAAGTCGCCTCAAAATTTGTCGCAACAGTTGGCCACAAAACTAATTTCATTTGAAAATATGAGCTGTCCGCAAATTTGCCAAAGATTTGCCACAACTGTTTGCCAGAAGCCTGCTTTCTCGGTAAGGGAATTTCTATTGGACTAGTTCAGGTAGTCCCTCCCTGTTTCAGTCCCTTTTTTCCCCCTCAATTTACTGCCTTGAGTACAACCCTGATCTGTCTGGGTTTAGAAAAGTAAGAGAGTTTAAAGCATGCTTATTACTAATAATAAGTTGCTAGTACATTCTCACGGATCCATCACTGCTCTCACCTTGGCATCCACTTGGGTTTTGTCAGCGATGTCAATGTAGACTACTTCAGTTTTCTTCCATTGCTCTGGGTCTAGTCCGTGTACCTATGCAGGGAATCATTTATAGTAAGTTACCAACTTCAAGAGCTAAGAATGCCTCTCTAGTAGTCACTACATAGACCAGGTATAACATGCAGGGTTGTGGACCAATTTAAATCCACTCGTTTCAGGAAATGAACTGAAATTGCAATTCTAAATCCAATTTCAAAGGGAAATTGAATTGAAATAGAATTGACCCCAACCCTGATAACAGAGCACTTTGATACATTGTGTAAATGTTGATTCAGTGTCTTACCCAACAAAGCAGGTCTGAGAACAACAACAACAAAAATGCACAAGAGAAGGGTTTCAGTATCCTTTCACAAAGTGAGTGGATGGACACAAATGACGTCAGTGGAATTAAGTGTCTGACATGACGTCAATGGAAGAGTCGGACAGATACAGTAAAAGGGGAAATGGTCGAATTAAAGGACGAGCGACGTCTGCTAACTGAATTAGATGTGCTGGAGGTCCATGGCTGACATGGTACGCATTCAGACTCATGACATTAGCTGCTCACTCACATTGTCCTGATCCCCCATGTCGGGCTTGTGCCACGTCTCAATTTTAATCAGAAAATTGTCCTTCATGTATTCATTCTGTGGGAGGAAGGAAGAGCAATACATAAGAACAAGATCAGTCTCAAGTGAGCAACGCATACTGGGTTCAAACACGATTTGAAATCATGTCAAATACTTGATCTGTGCTCGATTGAGCACGCCCGGCTTAATCAATCAATAGAATAGTCCCTAACCTGTAAACCCCACCCATCTGGTAATCTATGTAAGCTAAAGCAAACGTTCAAATGATTTGAAAGATTTCAAACCCAGGTCTAAAACAGAGTCTGTAATATATGGACTGTTAGTGATTACAACTTAAGGGATACATTAGATAAGAGCAGTGGTACAAGTAACAACAGCTGAAAGAGTCACATAAGCACCCACAACAGTGGTGGGAAAAGTACCCAATTGTCATACTTGAGTAAAAGTAAAAGATACCTTAATAGAAAATGACTCAAATAAAAGTGAGTCACTCACTAAAATACTACTTGAGTAAAAGTATAAAAGTATTTGGTTTTAAATATACTTAAGTATCAAAAGTAAATGTAATCGCTAAAGCATACTTAATCATCAAAGGTAAAAGTATAAATCAAACTCCTTTTATTAAGCAAACCAGGCAGCACCATTTTCTTTTTTTATTTCTTTTTATATTTACTGAGAGCCAGAGCACACTCCAACACAGACATCATTTACAAACAAAGTGTGTGTGTTTAATGAGCCCGCCAGATCAGAGGCAGTAGGGATGACCAGTTATCTTGATATGTGCATGAAGTGGACCATTTTCCTGTCCTGCTAAGCATTCAAAATGTAACGAATCACCACCCTCCTAACCTAGAGGTAAGTTACACAGATGACAACCAAATTCACTTTGACTGAAGGACATTAGCTTCTTTAAATGTTTTCCTGTGCTGCTGGCATCACCGAATTACTGAATTAACATGACAAAATTACCTTTATGTTTTGTGTCAAGGAAGATGTATGGAGTAAAAAGTACATTATTTTCTTTAGGAATGTAGTGAAGTAAAAGATGTCAAAAATATAAATAGTAAAGTACAGACACCCCCAAAAAACGACTTAAGTAGTACTTAAAAGTATTTTTACTTAAGTACTTTACACCACTGACACACACGGACGCTGGAGAAACCAGTGTCAGTCTTTCTTTTCTTTAATGATTTAATTAGGCAAGTCAGTTCAGAACAAATTCTTATTTACAATGATGGCCTACACCGCCCAAACCTGGACGACGCTGGGCCAATTGTGCGCCGCCCTATGGGACTCCCAATTACGGTTGTGATACAGCCTGGATTCGAACCGGTGTGTCTGTAGTGACGCCTCAAGCACTGAGATGCAGTGCCTTAGACCGCTGCGTCACTCGGGAGCCCCAAGTGTTAAGTCAGCCCCATCCGCTTCTCTTCTTTCCTTTTGACAGGCAAGGTTACCAGCTCCTCTTTCACCATGTTTACAGCTGAATAGTGTGCAAGTAAACAGCAACATATTGTATGTGTAAATGTATAGAAGAAAACAGTACTCACTGTAATAACTGCAATAGGGGAAGAGATGGACATGAGGAGACAGAGAGTAAACAATGTTTAGGGGAACAGATGCTTTCAAAATAATATCTCAATGGTTGCACATTTGCTTGAAATTGGCTAACTCCCTGCCAACCAAACTGATAAGATGTATGTATGCATACACACACATATATAGACAGACAGACAGACACACACATACACACAGTGCCTTCAGAAAGTATTCAGACCCCTTGACTTTTTCCACATTTTGTTACGTTACAGCCTTCATCTAAAATTGATTAAAATTGTCAATCGACACACAATACCCCATAATGACAAAGCAAAAACTGATTTTATACATTTTTACAAATTAATAAACATTTAAAATGGAAATATCACATTTACATAAGTATTCAGACCCTTTACTCAGTACTTTGTTGAAGCACCTTAGGCAAGGATTACAGCCTCGATTCTTCTTGGGTATGACGCTACAAGCTTACCACACATGTATTTGGGGAGTTTCTCCCATTCTTCTCTGCAGATCCTCTCAAGCTCTGTCAGGTTGGATGGGGAGCATCGCTGCACAGCTATTTTCAAGTCTCTCCAGAGATGTTAGATCGGGTTCAAGTCCAGGCTCTAGCTGGGCCACTCAAGGACATTCAGAGACTTGTCCCAAAGCCACTCCTGCAATGTCTGGCTGTGTGCTTAGTTAGGGTCGTTGTCCTGTTGGAAGGTGAGCCTTTGCCCCAGTCTGTGGTCCTAAGCACTTTGGAGCAGGTTTTCACCAAAGATCTCTCTGTACTTTGCTCCGTTCATCTTTTCCTCCATCCTTACTAGTCTCCCAGTCCCTGCCGCTGAAAACATTCCCACAGCATGATGCTGCCACCAAGCTTTACCGTAGGGATGGTGCCAGGTTTCCTCTAGATGTGACGCTTGGCATTCAGGCCAAAAAGTTCAATCTTGGTTTCATCAGACCAGAGAATCTTGTATCTCATGGTCTCAGGGTCCTTTAGGTACCTTTTGGCAAACTCTCAAGTGAGCTGTCATGTGGCTTTTACTGAGGAGTGGCTTCTGTCTGGTCACTCTACCATAAAGGCCTGATTGGTGGAGTGCTGCAGAGATGGTTGTCCTTCTGGAAGGTACTCCCATCTCCACAGAGCTGGAGCTGTGTCAAGAGTGACCATCGGGTTCTTGGTCACTTCCCTGACCAAGGCCCTTCTCCCCTAATTGCTCAGTTTGTCCGGGCAGCCAGCTCTAGGAAGAGTCTTGATGTTTCCAAACATCTTCCATTTAAGAAGGCCACTGTGTTCTTGGGGACCTTCAAACGCTGCAGAATTTGTTTTGGCACCCTTCCCCAGATCTGTGCCTCGACACAATCTTCTCTCTGCCCTCCACGGACAATTCCTTCGACCTCATAGCTTGGTTTTTGCTCTGACATGCACTGTCAACTGTGAGACCTTATATAGACAGGCGTGTGCCTTTCCAAATCATGTCTAATCAATTGAATATACCACAGGTGGACTCCAATCAAGTTCTAGAAACATCTCAAGGATGATCAATGGAAACAGGATGCACCTGAGCTCAATTTCAGGTCTCATAGCAATAGGTCTGAATACTGATGTAAATAAGGGTCTGAATACTTTCCGAAGGCACTGTACACTTAATACCCTGGCTATTAATGTCTGGCTATAGGTTCAGACATTACAAAGATTCCAATAGCATGTCCTCACAGTGCTGGCTGCTAGCATGTATGGCCGAGTTAATTATTCAACATCTTCTGTCTCTACAGAAGGGGTAGGTAAACAAAGGGCAGGGGACTTACCCGTCCGACAGTAGGGGTAAGCATTCCAGGCCTTCTCGTGGATGTTAAGAGCAGTTGATGGTGCCAGAATGCGCACATAGTTTGGCACTTTACTGCAGAGAGAAAGGAAGATATTATTATGGGGTCGATCCATATGAATTCAATCACTTTTTGACCACATCCACCGCACCCAAATGAACACACCTATTTGAACAAAACTCTCCACATGCTTGCCCATGGTAGAAGGGGTGAGAAAGTGATTTTTAGGCCCTAAATGCAAAAACATTCAGGAGATAGACGTCCTCAAAGTTCACCCTATTTGTATAGCCCACCCTACCATGAGGGATCTGTATCTTCAACACTACCGGCGAACAGTGGGTTAACTGCCATGTTCAGGGGCAGAATGACAGCTTTTTACCTTGTCAGCTCGGGGATTCGATCCAGCAACCTTTCGGTTACTGGCCCAACGCTCTAACCACTAGGCTCCATCCACCTGACAGGTGTGGCATATCAAGAAGCTGACTAAACAGCAGGATCATTACACAGGTGCACCTTGTGCTGGGGACAATAAAAGGACACTTTCAAATGTGCAGTTTTGTCACACAACACAATGCCACAGGTGTCAAGTTGAGGGATCATGCAATTGGCACGCTGACTGCAGGAATGTCCGCCAGAGCTGTTGCCAGAGAATTAAATATTAATTTCTCTACCATAAGCTACCTCCAACTTCGTTTTAGAGAATTTGGCAGTACATCCAACAGGCCACACAACCGCAGACCATATGTAAACACAGCAGCCCAGGACCTCCCACATCCGGCTTCTTCACCTGTGGGATCGTCTGATGGGGTGGGGGTGGGGGAAACTCATTCTGATTGGCTGGGCCTGGTTCCGCAGTGGGAGCCCATGGCTGCACCAATGCCCAGGCATGTGAAATCCACAGATTAGGGCCTAATGAATTCATTTAAATTGACAAATTTCCTTATATGAACTATAACTCAGTAATATCTTTGAAATTGTTGCATGTTGCATTTAGATTTTTGTTCAGTATAATTTGAAAGCTTTAAAAAAAATAATGTAATGATGATTTGTATGTACTGTATAAAGGGGCAATCTGCAATTGAAATAAAATGACCACCACACCAATTTTTCAGAAACTGAGGGATGGAGCTGGAGAAATGTAACCACTCTCAAATTCATAGTTTTAGCCATGTGGGTGGTGTGGGTGGGTGGTTGCGAGTAGGTGGGTAGATGGATGGATGAATGGGTGGGTGGGTGGGTAGATGGATGAATGGGTGGACCAATCGTACCTGTGCAGGTGATATATCTTGTGGGTGTACTGGCCCTTCTCTCCGTCCTTCTCATAGGGTTCATTCTTCAGCACCTCCACCCCTTCTCCTCCACCCGTCTCATTCTTACTGGTCTCAGCCACAGAGTACAGCTGACCCACTTGGTACTGTGGAGAGGAAGACAGAGGAGTGAGCTACAGTTACACAGACTAAATCATCCCCATTGTTCACCCGTTGCATTAACAGACAGCTGCAACCACTTCAGTGGGCACAAATGTGAGGGAAATGAATTCAGGAACAAGGGGGATTGTATTAACTCAGTTCCCCACATTCACATCCCTGACCATTCACGTCTCAGAGCACCTGGACAGGGACAGTTTTCTGTTTCCACCGCCGGACGTTCCCTGAGCATTTAACCCAGACAGACACCGACTTCAGCATAACAGTTTAACAGCATAACAGGACTATCAGCAAACATAAGGAACATCCTGTAATAGCCTTCAGATGACAGTCTCTCTGCCAACAACTCCCTCATTGGCTGCTCGCCAGTGATGTGAGGATGTTGAGCTCTGTCGAAGACATTTGGCAGGTTGATTACAGTCTCCAACTCTGCTGTCCCAGCCTAGGCAGCACACCCCATCCATCCACCAGCACAGGCCTTGAGTCACTCAGCAGCATTCGATGACGTGGAACGAGACCATTGGCTGCTGTGTGCAGCGTGACTACAATAACGTTGTGCTGGAACGTGGCCACTGTGTGTCAGGGAGCTAGTGACTCACAGGGAACTGGTGACTCACTTGCTACACATGAACACTACTCAGCAACCAACAGCAAACTGACAATTAAATCACAGACTAGCCTTCCAATTACAGGGCATTAGTGCGCCCGTGGTGGGGTTTTAAGTGCAGTGTGTATGGTTGGTAGTTCGTACCGGGCTGATTTGATGAGATGCTTTCAACAGGTGAAACAGCTCTGTTTGGAGGAAGAGGCGGGTATGAAATCACATCCTCTACCAAATAGAGTTATTTTGGTGGCTCCATCTCATGCGCAAGTGGGTGGTTAGGAATGTGACAACACGTGTAAAACCAGTGTTTCATCTATTGTCCCCCTAAGTGTGTGTGACTCATCTGGCCATCTTCCTCTGGCTGGCCAAGGAAGTTTTAAAGGTATGGCCTATTTTATACAGAGAAATTGGCATAGTAGGCAATTTAACCAATCACAGCCCCCCTTTTACTTGTATCATTGCACATCCTGCAAATCATCAGCAGAGTCCAACCATTTTGAATCCATTTTTATAAGTAAAAGTAGCAGAGACCCCACTCTGCAACTTTGATATGCATCTAGAGTATATTGTGTTCAACAATATATTTAAACATTTGCCAAATCCATAAAGGTTTATTTTCAATAATGATGTTTAGATTCTTCAATATACCTCCTTAATATTCCTACATTTATGTAAGAAATCTGTTATTTAAATCAAAATACTATTCATATTACAAAGCAAGCAGTAAAGCTTCATATGACACCACCTTTGGTTTTGAAGCACCTACAGATGAAACATTATGGAGTATTAAAGGAGGCCTGGGTATGGCCAAAATATCACAAATATTCCAACTTCAATTAATTATGCATAAAGATACAATTGTCAAATATATTTCAACAATCCTTCCTCCAAAAGGACCCTTCTATGGATACAATTGTGAAAATCCCCAAAACATAGCATTTTTCTGTTCTAATTTCATGAGGAATGTATGTAAGGTCATGAATGGAATATAGAGTTATGATCTTTGATACGTGATATTAATTGGGGAATTAATTAGCATGTTTTCTGTATAACATTGGTCTTTTAGAAACTACAACTCCCTATTAGGTCGCACAGTTCGGGCACGATCTGATTTATCTCAAGAGAAACTGCAGCGCTATGTGCGCATTGAGCTCACAGACAAAACGAAACGAAATGGAATTCAAATAATTGAACCGTCGTCAGTCAATTTGTTGTTTAAAAAACAAACAAAAAACATTTTGGTTAATCAAAAGATTAATATTCCTTGCTGTCATACCTGCTTAGATGGGTAAGGAAATCAAAGTAATTTTGTAATTTGGGTGAACTATCCCTTTAACAAGTTCTTCAAACTTTTTCCACCTAATAGCAGGAACAGCACCATCTAGTGGTCAGAACCTGGTAATACCAGGATGTAGGATGGGCCATAAACCTAACAACTTAAATGACAAATTTCTCTGAACAGGGGGGAAAAAAACATCAACAAATTCACTGAGAATACATTACATAGGACGAAGAAACAATACTCAGAGCTGCAGCTCCATACTACTTGTCAGACATTGAGAACTGATACTGGGATGGGATTGGTGTGGGGTCTGTTAACCATTTCTCTGGATTCCTCGTGGTTTGCTCAGAAAAAAGAAAAAAAGTTTGGTCCAAATCGGATGTCAGGTACTATATTTATTGAATATTATATAAATTAAATTGGCCAATTTGGGTGCAATAAATTAGCTTAATTTCTCAGAGATTATACTATATTTCAACAAAATAATGTTGCAGGACTGCTAATCCTATCCGTTTCGAATTACAGAAATTATTTCAGAACAATCGGAGATGGTGGGTGTTCTGGCTTGCTGAAATGACATGGAACGACCCACAACTAATGACTTCCAACTGCAAAGCTTCAGTCAGAATACGGTGCTCTGTTATAATTAACATGGATAATAGTTTCTGACAATGTCTGACCTGAATGTGTGTGGCTGGCTAACCACTGCAACCAATATGCTGCCAATGTAAACATAATGGAAACCATGCCAAATGCCCGCACACACACGCCCCCCGCACACACATGCCCCCCACCCCACCCCACACACACACACACACACATCATCATAAAAAGGCATGTACAAACAGGAACTTCAAGGACAGAGGAACATAATGCAGACAAACTACCCTGATTCCTCAAGAGCATAGGCATGCTAGATAATGGGTTAGCCCCATGAATGTTCCACTGGTGTATACGGCACATTTATAGGGCTAGCTAATGGTTGAGCTCAATTTGACGGTCGCATCAGAAAACGAGAATGTAGCTTAACCAGCTCGATTTGTGACATGAAGCAAGAGTTTAAGACACAACGAAATGACACTCAGTCAGTACTTACTTCTTCCACAGATATGGGGAGGACGACTCGACTAGAAGAGAGAGAGAGAGAGAGCGCAACATCACTTTACAACACAACACATTTAAACACCAACTACACTTGCAGCTCATGACTAATGTCATTGCTCATTTAACTTATCACTTGATTTATTAGTTCGACTGACAATTCTCTGACATTAACTTCTAATAGTAGGCTAATCAAAACAAGTTTAGCCTAATAGAGCTGGGACGATAAACCAAAAATGAATCGATACCGACCATACTGGATAACTTTTCGCAGGCATTTTGCTGATATCAATCATTACAATAAGTAGGCTGTACTAGAGAAATGTGAAGTTTGAAATAAAATAAGTTTGCTAATATGGGTGACTGTTAATGGGACAAGAGATGGTTACAACCATCAAACTAGTAGCGGTAGTTTAAAGGATCATAAAATGTGGTGCACATGAATGTTCTATTTTTCATTATTGCCTCAAGACAGGCAATTTGTCGCGTTATGGATTTTTGACCATATTGGCCAGCTCTACCTACCAACTATAAACATCGCAACATGCTACTGACGCTAGCTGTAATATTGTCATGGAGGAAATTGAAGCCAGGTGTAGATCTCTACTGTCAGAAAACAATTAGGTTTGTCCCGATCCTCTGCCCGTATACAATAGGCAATAACCACCACTTGTTCCCAGTCTAAGCAGCCCTGAATATTTCATTATAACATATATGGGTGTAATGGGAGCCCAGACAGGCACCATACTAATTATACGGTATTGATACAGGCAGGTTTGGGGCATCAGGATGACACGTTGATATGGCAGTTGTTGACTCTAGTAACCAATGAGTTAGATGACATGGCATGCAAGTGTATACTTGGCATACGAGTGTATAAAGGCACACCCTTCTATGTGTTTTAGTAGGCCTGACGATGCATGGGAGGATTATAATTCAAGTTATAGTTACAATGTTAAAGTGGCACTTTGTAAATTAAGCTCATTGACAATACATTTCCAATTTGGCCAATGTGTTAATGAATATTTTACTTGATGAATTCATTCAATGAGTATGTCCATACAGGGAGGACACAGGCAACAAGCAGTCAATAGCCCTCTCCATTGACAAACTTGACAGCTTGCACGTGTTTTTCGGATTCCCAAATAGTAAGTAGGCAATAGTAGACTAACAGAGGAAAACACTATAAACGAATAGAGCAGGATAACTGTCACGCAAGGAATTTTGCCAATGTTTGCCTGTGTATGACAGCGCATCCATCGTTCTCCTGCGCAACACGTTTTGACTAAACAGCATATATTTTCAAACATTTTTACTTACAATTCTTTAATGAGCATTTTTGCAGTGTTGTCCGTGGATATGCAGCATTCAGATTCCTAGTTTACTGGTAAAAACTCCAAATTGGCCCCTGTATGTTTGACCCGCTGCGCCCCACGGTCTCCGCGGTTTTGCGCTTCTATTTTTCTTTAATTCACTTCCTGACAGACGCCGAAAGGGGCGCGGCGTCCTGGTGGCGACCACACCTCCAGTCAGTAACCCAGTAACCACCCTTATTCTAAACAAAACATACAAACCTGATACAGCCACACTGTTTATTGTCCATTGTTTGCGCTGATCACACACACATTCTTATTTCTAATGACAGAGGTGAGATAATTTTTTCTTATGCCTGGATTGTACCACATGCCACATAGAGGCATGCACTGTAGATAGCCTACTTATGGAAAACTGTCGGCTCTTCACCTGAAATCTACCTAGGTCCAATGTTGTTGTTTTTTTTAAAGTAAAGTACATTGGTTTGTAAGTTGTTTCACCTGTCACAGTGGTTCAGTTTCACTGAGACCAAATGTTATTCCAGTTCTCCTGGTTTCGCTCTTCATTCAGGCTTATTGGCTGTGACAGTTGGTGGAGGGTGAACCCAGTAACACCCTGTGTTTTCTTGTGTTGGTCTGTTGGAACAGGTTAGTAGCAACCCCAGCAAGTCAAACTAGTGGCTCAGTCTTCAATAAGCCCGAGCAAGACTAGAGCAACACAAAGAATCCATCCATTCCAGACCTACCTTAATCCACTATCAAGGTCAGGTCAGGAGCAACATTAAACTGTGGATGCTACTATTGTCAACCACCTATGCTAACGTCATCTCACTGTAAGTCAGAGGAGGCTGGTGGGGGGAGCTATAGGAGGACGGGCTCATTGCAATGGCTGGAATGGAATTAAACACCTCAAACATATGGAAACCACGTTTGACTCCATTCCATTTATCCCTTTTCAACAATTCCAATGAGCCTGTCTTCCTATAGCTCCTCCCACCAGTCTTCACTGCTCTACTTGTGTTAAACACTCCCATTACCGTAATGATTTTAGGTGAGAGTTGAAAACATGCATTGTTACAGAATTATGCTTTTCACGTGAAGGTTAATGTTTACTTGAATTACCCCACAGCAATTAATCCCCAGTGATCAAGCAATTTTCAAAACTGCCTAACTGTTTTTTGGGGGATCGCGTTGTTCTTTTTTTAGGTATCACTTCAAGTGTCCTGCACCAGAAACATCCAGTTCTCACTCCAACTCTCTTAGTAGGTGTGTTAACGACACCCAAGACTAAATCGTTTGAATTGGGCGTCTGAGATTGGGTGTCGTATTAAACTGTAATATCCTGTCCTCTGGTGGAGACTCGAGACTCAGCAGCATTACTTTATAATGAAACACCTCCTTTATCAGTAAAAGCCCTTTTTCTTTTTGGAAATTTGCCAGCCCTTACAGACATGATTAATGTAATCATGTAATCCCTTACAGACATGATTAATGTAATGTTGTCAGCCCTTACAGACATGATTAATGTAATCATGTCAGCCCTTACAGACATGATTAATGTAATCATGTCAGCCCTTACAGACATGATTAATGTAATCATGTCAGCCCTTACAGACATGATTAATGTAATCATGTCAGCCCTTACAGACATGATTAATGTAATCATGTCAGCCCTTACAGACATGATTAATGTAATCATGTCAGCCATTACAGACATGATTAATGTAATCATGTCAGCCCTTACAGACATGATTAATGTAATCATGTCAGCCCTTACAGACATGATTAATGTAATCATGTCAGCCCTTACAGACATGATTAATGTAATCATGTCAGCCCTTACAGACATGATTAATGTAATGTTGCCAGCCCTTACAGACATGATTAATGTAATCATGTCAGCCCTTACAGACATGATTAATGTAATGTTGCCAGCCCTTACAGACATGATTAATGTAATGTTGCCAGCCCTTACAGACATGATTAATGTAATGTTGCCAGCCCTTACAGACATGATTAATGTAATCATGTAATCCCTTACAGACATGATTAATGTAATGTTGCCAGCCCTTACAGACATGATTAATGTAATGTTGCCAGCCATTACAGACATGATTAATGTAATCATGTCAGCCCTTACAGACATGATTAATGTAATCATGTCAGCCCTTACAGACATGATTAATGTAATCATGTCAGCCCTTACAGACATGATTAATGTAATCATGTCAGCCCTTACAGACATGATTAATGTAATGTTGCCAGCCATTACAGACATGATTAATGTAATGTTGCCAGCCCTTACAGACATGATTAATGTAATCATGTCAGCCCTTACAGACATGATTAATGTAATGTTGTCAGCCCTTACAGACATGATTAATGTAATCATGTCAGCCCTTACAGACATGATTAATGTAATGTTGCCAGCCCTTACAGACATGATTAATGTAATCATGTCAGCCCTTACAGACATGATTAATGTAATCATGTCAGCCCTTACAGACATGATTAATGTAATCATGTCAGCCCTTACAGACATGATTAATGTAATGTTGTCAGCCCTTACAGACATGATTAATGTAATCATGTCAGCCCTTACAGACATGATTAATGTAATGTTGCCAGCCCTTACAGACATGATTAATGTAATGTTGTCAGCCCTTACAGACATGATTAATGTAATCATGTCAGCCCTTACAGACATGATTAATGTAATGTTGCCAGCCCTTACAGACATGATTAATGTAATGTTGCCAGCCCTTACAGACATGAATAATGTAATCATGTCAGCCCTTACAGACATGATTAATGTAATCATGTCAGCCCTTACAGACATGATTAATGTAATCATGTCAGCCCTTACAGACATGATTAATGTAATCATGTAATCCCTTACAGACATGATTAATGTAATGTTGCCAGCCCTTACAGACATGATTAATGTAATGTTGCCAGCCCTTAGACATGATTAATGTAATCATGTCAGCCCTTACAGACATGATTAATGTAATGTTGCCAGCCATTACAGACATGATTAATGTAATCATGTCAGCCATTACAGACATGATTAATGTAATGTTGTCAGCCATTACAGACATGATTAATGTAATCATGTCAGCCATTACAGACATGATTAATGTAATGTTGTCAGCCCTTACAGACATGATTAATGTAATCATGTCAGCCCTTACACACATGATTAATGTAATGTTGCCAGCCATTACAGACATGATTAATGTAATCATGTCAGCCATTACAGACATGATTAATGTAATGTTGCCAGCCCTTACAGACATGATTAATGTAATGTTGCCAGCCATTACAGACATGATTAATGTAATGTTGCCAGCCATTACAGACATGATTAATGTAATGTTGCCAGCCCTTACTGACATGATTAATGTAACTCATCCTAGAATCACAAACTTTTACAGATGCACTTTCGAGAGCATCCTGTCGGGCTGTATCACCGCCTGGTACGGCAACTGCTCCGCCCACAACTGCGAGGCTCTCCAGAGGGTGGTGCGGTCTGCACAACGCATCACCGGGAGAAAACTACCTGCCCTCCAGGACACCTACAGCACCCGATGTCACAGGAAGGCCAAAAAGATCAAAGACAACAACCACCCGAGCCATTGCCTGTTCACCCCGCTATCATCCAGAAGGCGAGGTCAGTACAGGTGCATCAAAGCAGGGACCGAGAGAGTGAAAAACAGCTTCTATCTCAAGGCCATCAGACTGTTAAACAGCCATCACTAACATAGAGTGGCTGCTGCCAACATACAGACTCAAATCTCTGGCCACTTTAATAAATGTAATAAATGTATTTAATAAAGGTACCACTAGTCACTTTAAATAACAGCACTTTGATCATGTCTACATATCCTACATTACTCATCTCATATGTATATACTGTATTCTACACCATCTACTGCATCTTGCCTATGCCACAAGGCCATCGCTCATCCATATGTACATATTCTTATTCATCCCTGTGTATAAGGTAGTCATTATGAATTTGTTCGATTACTTGTTAGATATTGCTGCACTGTCGGGAACTAGAAGCACAAGCATTTCGCTGCACTCATATTAACATCTGCTAACCATGTGTATTTGACCAATAAAATTTGATGTGATGATTTGATTTGATCCTGACCACAAAAAAATGTGGCTAAAATGAAATCCACAATAGCCTAACCCTGAGAAGTGGGATTTCCCCCTAGGGTGGTTGGATTTAGGAGAGGTGGCATCTGCAGGCTTCCTCCACTTAAAGCAGACCATCTATGTTTTCTTCTGTCCATTATATTGCACACAGCTGTAACGTGGGACATGTCATTCATAATATAGGTTATTTAACACATTTTGCATTAATAGTGATTGGCAATCCACCACACTTTGAGGAAACGTGCAAAAACGTCAAACAAGGTCAAATAAATACAAAGTGGACACTTTATTTTAACAAATTAATCTGTTTCTGTTTATTTTTTTCATATATTGATTTTTTTCTCATTTAGACAATGACTCAAAATGTCAATAACAATGGCTATAATGTGATAGAAGACAACAAAAAATGAGATCCAATATACAGCATATAGACATTAAATACGTATTGAAACAAACACCAAAAAGGAGAATGTAAAACAACAAAATAAACATTTGAGTAAAAAAATAAGGTACAAGTCAGGGAAAAGCATTGGTGTTTCAGCTGAAGTTCCCGCTCAATGTCTAAAAGTGACACACAAACCATTAAAACCTTCTAGACTGCTCGTCTTTCGTCGTCAGAGAATAGAACAGCCAATCAATCACACTTTACATCCCAGGGAAGGGCATAGTAGTAAAAGTATGTCACATCTAGAAAGAACTACGGTGATGGCATTCTGAGTAGAATGGACAGTTTTAAGGTATGGCAGTGTAAATAGTGCTGATTCTCCCATACTGAGGGAATGAAGATCATCCCAACCCCACATTCATTGTGCTGGAGTACAGTATAGCATCATTATCAGAATCCACCTGCAATCTCTAGTCATATGTTCAAGACACAAGACCCAGTCTATCCAGGGCTATACATGAATTCTCCACCAGTCTTTCCTCCTTTCGCAAAATAAATTCATGTAAACGACAAGTAGAGTGATGTTCAATGTAAGGATGTTGAGGACGCCTAGACCTGTTTCTCTATCAGTGTGTGTGTGTGTGTGTGTGTGTGTGTGTGTAGATCCTTGAAACCAAGAGACCCAAACAGACAGGCCCACAGTCAGTAGCAAGGAGCCATTCTACATTGCGGGACAGGGACCTACTGGATGGTGCATACAAGAGGCGAGACTAAGACCACTAAGTAACTTTGACAGAATATAAAAATAACCATTTCTTGCAGTTCCAATGTCATTTCTCGATGATTTTTTTTTTAAACGACTGGGAATACATTCTATGCTAACATGCAGAACTAGCAAGTGGTGCACTGTCTATGTTATATTTCAGTGCAGGCCATTCAGAATAATAGTATAATAATAGTATAATAATATAATAATAATAGTATTGAGATCCTGGTAAGAGGACTAAGGTGCATATGTGCCATTCAGTTCTCACTTATTTCATTGACGAAGCTTTTGGGGATTCTAGCATTGTCTCTCAGTTCCATCGCCAGTATGTGAAGGATCTCTTGGGTGGGTGCTTTGTGTTTGGGTGAGACTGCAGTGGAGAAACAGGTCTGTCAGTGCAACAGTTCAGGACAGTGGTTTGAACATGGATGGATCAACGTGACGGGTCATGATGAGAGAGAGGCGGGGGCACCGACCTGCCGTACCCACATCTCAAATCATCTACACATAGAGAGGCAATCTGCTGGTTACATGGCTGTCTTTGGAAGTGCTTCTGTGAGTGACTGAGGAAAAGCTGGTGACCCGTCCAGTCTAAACACTGCGTCTGCGGACGTAGAGCTACGTCAACCCAGTTGTCGCGCTCTCTCTCCGGTGTCTGTTACCTGCAACAGATCATTCAAGAACATAAAGTCCTATCATGACCTGCCTGCCACGCCCACCTGGGTCCCACGATCACACCGTTCACAACAGCTGCAAGAATGTGGATTTAGAAACAGATATCATATTCAAGCGTCTCTCTGTCTCCCTATCTGATTCGAAAAGTGAATCAAGGTTCAAATTGGAATTCAATAATTCAAGTAATTTGTCGCTACAAAGTGAGGCTTTGTAGGTGAGACCCATAGCTGGATTGATAGATAGACTAGTTAATCTATGTTCCTGTCATTGAGAAGCACCTTTTGTAATAAACATTGCATTATATCAATCCACATTCTTGCATTGTGTGTGTGTGTGTGTGTGTGTATGTGTGTGGTTGGACAACAGTGTTTGTTCATAGGGTTATGTGTTGCCGGGAAAATTAGAGGATTGCTCAGCAACTCAGAGAAGTACTTATTGCTACAGCAAATCAGAATTGAAATGCATCAATGTAATTCAGGTAGTGTAGAACAGTGCCAGGTATAAGCCCATAGCAACCGCAGTTCACCTTAAACCACACATCTCCTCTCTATCTAAAACCATATCTCGTCAAACCATTTGTTCTAAATCACATTTGTCTTGAAACAGAACAAAAGTTTGAAGGGTATGTCAGTATCATATTGCAGGTAAAAGACAGTCGATAAAACTATTACTTTTTGAAAAACAGATCTCCTGACACAAAACAAAATCCGTTCATCGCCAATGAAAAGAATACGCACAAAGTCAATAAGAAGTTCATTCTGCACTACAAAGAGGACTGCCAACACAAGACCAGTCAGTGTATCCGGTGAGAGGGATATAGGCCCATGCATTGGAGCTTGAAAACCAAGCCTACACTCTTAGAAAACAAATTATTATCATTCTAGAACCTAAAAGGGTTATTTGACTGTCCAAAAGGGTTCTACCTAGAACCAAAAAGGGTTCTCTTATGGGGACAGCCGAAGAAGCCTTTTGGAACCCTTTTTTCTAAGAGTGTAGCTGCACCCTATGTTGTTGTGGCATATTATAACTGGTAAGAGGTTTGTTTCAACCTGTGCCATGCTTTTGTTTGAAGCACAGTCACTAGCACAGTCACATAGTATTCCCTAGAAGTAAAACGCTGGCCTGCATACTGCACACTGGAAACCCATTGGCCGAATCACTTACTCACAATGGGCTGAAAGCACAGCTATCGACTCAGGCTTTAATCTAGAGTGCTGATGTTACAACAAAAACAAGCCTTTGCTTTCTTGTCTCCCTAGAGCTGTTGGAACAGTCTTAAAACGACAGCTTCTCTGTGGCTTTAACCCTCCTCTGTTGTCGTCAACAACAAAACTAGAAGGCTGAGTCACAAGGTTTGGTCTTTGAGACACTGGAAGGAACACTCACTAGATGAGAAGATTACGTCGACTAGCTTCTGAAGGTTGCATGAGGCTCCATTCTTACCCCTTAATTTACAATGATGACTATCCCCAACATTACGGCAACGTTACAGAACCTAATGGGAACGTTATGGCGGTATGAACTCTTAGCACCATTTAGAGTACTGAAACGTCTATACAACCTGTTTCGCTTATACTTCTAGTTCAAACCACTGGCGACGATAGAGAGGCATTGACGTGTAACAACCACGGAGAAAAATACCGACCTATCGCCAATAACGCTCCAATAACGCTCTAATAACGCTCCAATAACGTCCTAATCATAAAACCAGTTCTCAGGGTGTGAAGTGGAGGACCTCCAGTGCAGTATGAGACTAACTTGGATCAGAATTAGAAAGTGAGGCGATGGCATCATTGAAAACACATGTAAAAACACTGGTGGTGGGGTATTGTAATAGTGAGGAGGACATCCTCTTATCTGGTTCAAGTCACAACATTCAGCACTGGAGGTCTTTGACATGGCGTCGAACGCTGGCGGTTCTTTTTGCTGGGCGACACGGAGAACCAGTGCCCTCCTTTTTGCACTGGCAGGCAGGCAAGAGTGAGCATGGCATCGTTGACAAAATTGAAATAAAAAACAACAACAACAGAGCACTGAAACAAAGAGGAGCCTGGAAGGGAGGAGAACGCCGTGAAGATCCTCCTCCCTCGTCTCTCCTTTCTCCTCAGCTCACAGACCAGCGCTTGTCCTTTCCCATTCCAGTTGTGAGAAGATGAACCATGTCCGTTTAGTGGCGTGTCCCTGGAAAATGAACCGTGCGTGTGTGTGTGTGTGTGTTGAAGAGGTTTCACAACACGTGTGTTGTTGCGTTTCTTTCACAGTGTACATCGTCGATGATGTGTTGGGGAGTGTAAAAGTGTGTGTGTGCGTGTGTGTTTATCATAGTAGTTCTCTGAAATTTGTGATCATATACTGTATGTGTGTGTGTGTGTGTGTCATGTGTATATGTGTATGTGTGTATGTGTGTCTGTGTCTGAGGGGGGAATGTAAGGGACTTGAAGTGTGTGTGTGTGTGTGTGTGTGTGTGTGTGTGTGTGTGTGTGTGTGTGTGTGTGTGTGTGTGTGTGTGTGTGTGTGTGTATGTGTGTGTGTATGTGTGAGAGAGAGAGAGTATCGTCTGAGTGCAAGTGCAGACGGTTAGAGGGACCGGAGTTGGTGGGTGAGGTTGCGATTCATCATACAGTTCAGTCACACCTGTGACCTCTCCCCTCCTCACTCTCTCCGTTGCTCCTTCTCTTTGTTGAAAAAAAAAAAAAATCTCCGTCCGTCAGTCTGTCTCTCTAGACGAAGGCCTCGGGCGTGCTGCCGTTGTTGATCTGGACGTAGATCTTGGGGTCCTCCTCGCGCTCTTGCTTCTGGCGTTGGAGCTGGCGGCTGTAGCAGAGCAGGTAGAGAGGCAGGCAGAAGCCCAGCACCGTCAGCCCCAGCAGGCCCACGTTGACCTGCACACAACCACACACAGGAAGTGACATCATCAGTCAGAAGAAAGGAGCGAACGGCTCTGCTGTTTTCACATTGGACAGCAGTGTGTGCTATGACATGTACTCTGGGCAGATTACTTTAGAACAAGGTGGCTTGTATACAGTAGCCTTTGCGGCATTATGCTCATAGCACATGAGTGTACTTGGGTCTTCTGCATTAGTGAGCAATAGGTGTCCTGTAGTTTGTGTAAGCTCTGGGAAGGGTGAAAGGTCGTTGCTCTCTTACCCATAGGGGGTCTCCCTTCAGGGGGCCCATCATGGCCATGAAGAGGGGCTGCTGCAGCAGGGCAAACAGGGCGCTGATGAGGGACTGCATGCCTGTCAGACTGCCAAACTGAGACGACGGGTACCTAAGGAGGACAACCAGCATGAGGCACTTGTGTGGAGGGGACTGTGCGCACGCACACACACACACACACACACACACACACACACACACACTCCGGAGAGACTTACACAGCAGCATACAACCCTCCAACCGCAGAGTGGATGAATCCTCTCACAATGGTGTGCAGAATAAACGATAGAATCTGAGGGCAGAGAAGAAAGGAGAAAGAGAAATAGTTCAACATGATGTGTTATAGAATCTACAGGCCCAGGGCATACATGGTGCCCTGTTCCTCCATCCTAAAATGGAGTCCATGTTTAATAAATAATGGCTGGACAGAGATGTTCCCAGAACTGGGTTGGAAATAACTTGCATAACTTGTAATGACACTTCTGTCCGCCAGGGGACACTGTTGCATTAAATAACGGCTCAGCTGCAACAACATGTGAGTCACTCGCCCTCTTTCTTTCTCTGCACCAAGATCACTCCCTATGGGTCTCGGTGGGCTTTACCAAAACACTGGGATGCACGCAGTGAAATGTGCGCTTCTCCACCGCCACTAGAGGAAAGAGAGAGAGAGAGACGGAGAAGAGGAAACAGAGGGACGAGTTACCTGGAGAGGGAGGCTGGGGACGAGGCAGGTGACCCCGAAGCCTATCAGTAGCAGGTTGGTGAAGATGAAGGCCCGGGTGGCGTTGGTAATCTTCTGGATCTGTCTGTCCCGACGCTTGGGCTGGGTGAGATCTCTATCAGAGGGGACATCACATGTTACACACAGACTTATACAGGTTATACAGATGACAGTCTTGTGGATACGGTCTTGTGGATGCTAGGGGAGTATGTGGGAGGCAGGGGAAGGCTCTTTTGGAGTGTGTGTGCCTGAGTGAGCGTGTGCGTGCGAGCGTGGGTGCGTTCGAGCGTGCGAAACTCACCTTGTGCCCGGCTTCACGTTCTCATCCTCACACTCTTTGAGCTTCCAGTCCATAATGTACCCGATCACCGGAGCGGTCATCAGACACAGCAGCTGCAGCACTCCGAAAATGGAGGTGTACACACTCACTGTGAACGGCAGGAGAGACAGAGAAGTGTTATTCCCCAGGACTATTGCCTCCAAAGCTTACACGCCGTCAAAATAGCATGGTGTTTACAGCAAAATGGACAGGGTTGCAGATTAGGTTATGATTCATGGGGTAGGCCAGAGTCTTGAGTCAAAGTGAATCAGTGTCAGAGACAGAGAGGGGAATAGATGGGCTGTGCTCATCTAATCTAGCCTGAAGTCTTACCTACTTCCATCTTCTCCTCTGCAGACGCAGTAAGAAGTCAGTGTGACAGGGAGAGGAAGAGGAAGAGAGACAGACCAAGAAGAATTAGCCGAAGCAATTCAGAGATAGAAATAAGGGCAATGTGAAACAACTCCAGGGTGGGCGAGATTACAAAGGAGGTTACAAGAATGAGAAAAGAGCAGTTAGGTGACGAGTCGTGAGGTAAACTACTATACCAACACTGCAAAGGACCGATATCTTTTCATGTCTGTGTTCCAGGCACATTTTCAAGACGCACACGCTCGCGCACACACGCACCTGTGCTGAAGTCTCTGTCGGACAGCGACTCCAGGATGTTGTTCATGGCTCCCATGTAGAAGATGAGTCTCAGCTGGGTGACACACATGGTGATCAGGCTGAGCATGAAGATAGGACTCAGGATACTCTTCATGAAGGACTGGGCTGTGGACACACAGGAGGAGAGACAGATCAACAACAGCAACAGAACACGGAGGGGGACACACAGGACTGTAACGTTTAGCATCAGATTGGAGTGAGGTTTCACTGTGTGTACTGTACAGGATGGGCCTTCTTTTCATTTCCTCCACATGCTGTGACGGAAAACTACCAGGGCAAGCTGCTTCACCTCAGAATCAACATGGAGGTAGGGAAATAGGGAAGCTCGGAGTCTAAATAGTCCACGGGTCCCTGGGGTGGCAAGGTAACATGTGGGGGGCCGCGCTGTAAGCAAAGGGGCCCGGGGCCATGGTCCGTTAATCATCTACTGATCTCACAGCTGTAAAAGCTGCGGCAGGGCAGTGGAAAAGTCTTAATGGTCACGCCACAGATGTGTCCAGCGTTTATTGCCCAGTGCTGCAGGTATCTCCTATGCTCTGGAGACGGAACCATCGTTGACATACCGGCTGGACAAGGGGCTTTAGAGGCTGGTACATGAGAGCAGGTGGTTCTAACAGTCTGTCTCCGCCTATAACACTGGGTCTCCCCTGTGTCCTGGACCCATAACATGTGCTATTCACAATGTGTTTCAGAGTAGGATGTGGGATCAGTTTGGTCTTGCAGATCGTAATGAACTAGAGGGAGGGATCTGATCCTACAGTCTTGACTGGCACACTACAGTATGTGACCACAGCGGGATCAACAGTCGTCATGACACAAAACAGTCTCGTAGTGGGTTGGTTGATGTAAGAACCAATCCACAAAAAAAGAAGTCCCATCCTTACAACCAAATAGATCACCACCATCACATACATCAGAATGATGAGTGGACAGACAGACAGACAGACAGACAGACAGACAGACAGACGGAGACAGACAGAGAGGGAGACAGACAGAGAGGGAGACAGACAGAGAGGGAGAGAGGGAGAGAGAGAGAGCGACAGAGAGGGAGAGCGACAGAGAGGGAGAGAGACAGAGAGGGAGAGAGACAGAGAGGGAGAGAGACAGAGAGGGAGAGCGACAGAGAGGGAGAGAGACAGAGAGGGAGAGAGACAGAGAGGGAGAGAGACAGAGAGGGAGAGCGACAGAGAGAGAGAGCGACAGAGAGGGAGAGAGACAGAGAGGGAGAGAGACAGAGAGGGAGAGCGACAGAGAGGGAGAGAGACAGAGAGGGAGAGCGACAGAGAGGGAGAGAGACAGAGAGGGAGAGCGACAGAGAGGGAGAGAGACAGAGAGGGAGAGAGACAGAGAGGGAGAGAGACAGAGAGGGAGAGAGACAGTGAGAGAGGGAGAGGAGCCCCTTGAAAACCTCCTGATACGTGGAACTTGTCCAGCAGGGTTACAGAACCGCGGGCATCCATCGTGTGTGTATAATGACCCCCCCCAGAACCCTTACTGACTGCTACCTGCCCTCTGGCCCGCCCCACCACCGCCACTTCAGCAGCACTTCTTGGAATGCGGTCCGAATCGATTGCACGGTCCGTTTGGTACCAAAGAGAGCCTGCAGAGAACCACAGGGCGCCCCGCTGGGAGTTTGTGACCCGAGGGCCGAGCCCGAGGGGGAGAGGGGGCACAACAGGGTGTGGAGGGGGCACGTGGCTGATTTGAGGGTGTTTTGGAGGTTTGTGGCTAATTGCACTGTACAAATCTGGGTTAAGGCAAAGTTCACAGCCAGTTGCGCGTTTGCAGGATTTAATTTGGGAGAGGGAGGATGGCCTTGGTGACCTCAGAGCCAATGACAGCGCTCCCTCAGACAAGCTGGCAGCTGGGACCTAAACACTGGCTGGTGGGTGAGCCCACTCTGAAACATCAACATTGCACCGTTGTCGTTAGAGCCCGTATTTACAAAGAGTTATAGAGTATGGAATAGAATCCATCATAGAGGGACAGTCAACCATATTCTAGATCTGGGCCTGTGTCTAGGATCAATTTAGCCTATTATATCATAAAAAATATGATTATATGTCCTTTGTTGTGTCCAAATGATGTGTAACAATGAAACTGGCACGCTGGCTTTTGGCCTCATGGAGTATGGATTTGTGGAGGTACAGAGCTTGAAACCCATTATGGCCAATCCATTTTGAGAATGAACCCCATCACACTCACAATGTGCACAGAAAATGCACAGTCATTATTTATTTTCCTACTCTCCATCTGAAAGACATCAAATGCATCATGTCCTCTGGTCTGGGATGAACAGATGTGGCCTGGCCAGACACTTACATTCCTCCTGGGACTTGCACTGGACCTCCAGGTCAACGGTGGAGAGACACAGCTTGTTGCCCTCCTGTTGGGCCAGCTCCGTGGGGTTTTGCTTCATGCTGTTCCCCACGCTGAGTCGTCTCCCCACCGTGGTCACCTGGCGGTAGAACTGCTTTCCAGTGATCTTATGGTCAAAGCCCAGCCAGCTGAACTTAATCTTCACACTGAGGGAGACAGAGAGACAGAGAGAGAGGGAGAAAGGGAGCAGGGGAAGAGGCCAAAACAGAGGAAAGGATGAGACTAAATCCAGCTGTATGAGAGCAAAGCCAGTTGAGCTCCTCACCTCATTAGCTTTCCTGTACACAGGGCCTCAAGCCCTCGCCATGCTGCAGAGGAACGTGTGCTGGGGGATGTAGTGTACTGAGCTCCAAGGAGAATGGAGACTATGGAAGGCCTTAATATTCCTACTCCAGCTTAGGTAGATGAACTTCAAGTCCTAGTATTATCCCCTAAACCTGTTATTGTTGGCTAATATTAGGTTAGAACTAATGCTATACTCTAACTAATAATATAAGTTATATCACATAATTAATGATATAAGTAGCAAATACTAGTAATACTAAACTAACATTAGGTTACAGAAATGTCTGCTATTTATAGGTTACCATGAATGAAAATATGCTGTAAAACTAATAATAACTAAGAAAGCTAACTCATTTTATGTTAAGGAGTGTGATGTTGAGGAGTGTGATATTGAGGAATGTGATGTTGAGGAGTGTGATGTTGAGGAGTGTGATGTTGAGGAGTGGGATGTTGAGGAGTGGGATGTTGAGGAGTGGGATGTTGAGGAGTGGGATGTTGAGGAGTGTGATGTTGAGGAGTGTCTTACGTGTAGTCCATATCCTCAGGTCCAGGGAAGGGCTCCAGGGGCCAGTTGAAGAAGCAGTTAATGAAGACAAGGCCAGCGCAGGCAGCCCACACCAGCAGGATGGTGATGAAGGTGGCTCCAAGGTCATAGATCACCTGACGAGAGAGGAAGCAGGGACCAACAACCACAACATTAGCCTCTGTGTCCGACCTTCACACTGCTGTGAGGGAATAGGGAAGTAGAGTCAAGCAGATAGCCCTGATAGATGAAAGCATAGTTAGCCTCGATAGCTAGCCTCCATAATGGTGTGCATGAGTACGTAGACTAGCTAAGTAGATGTGTGTGTAAGTTACCTTGATCCCAGGGAAGGTGACAGCGGAGGATGCATACGATCCAATCATGAGAGCGATGAAGGTGGAACGGAGGTCACCAAACATATTGGGAAGCTGAGGAGAGAACACAAGAAAGAGACGGGACATAAGATTAGGCCACACTTGAATCAGACCAATGCAGTCACGGGCATAAAGACTCTTGTGTAAAAACACATGAATAGCCATAGAGACGCTCAGTCACCGTTTTTCCAAAAATGGAAGGCCTGACATCACACTAGGGAATCGTAAATATGTTTTTGGAAGGTTGTTGACAGAGAATGAGTGATGTGGGCGGAGTCTTGGTGATGCTTTTCCCCCACACTATTTATGACAGAGTGAGAGAAAGTCCAGAGCAGCTTGCATATGTAGCCCTCTTCTTGAGCTTAAAGCACAGGCTGTTCCCAACTCAACTCCTAACTGTAAACAACTGTCCTTGAGAGGAGAAGGAGGGAGAGAGGGGGAGGGGAGGAAAGGAGGTAGAGGGAGAGAGAGTAAGAAAAATAACATTTTTAAAAAACAACATATCTCCACTGTGTGTGCACTTGAATCTCCCATGTCAGAGTCGGGGAAGGGAAAGGGAGGGAGAACAAAAATGCCACTGATAAAAACACCAGCACAACAACTCCTGAACAGAGTTGTTTCATGGCATATTTATTGAACTGGGTCATAGTTCAACAGTTCTCCAAGAACTCCTCCGAAACCAATCTCTCCATCCGTCCATCCACCCTCACCACAGGTTCCATGCTTGTCCGAGCCATGGAGGAAATCTCTCACCTCGTGCCGTGTCCTCCCCAGATGGCATTACCCTTAACCACTAATTTGAACAAAGGTTAACGGCAGAATCAAAACGTCCCACATGACAGCTACACTAACAATCATATTCCAGTCCTCCTGGAGAAGTGAAATGAGCTGGGACCATCTCTATTATGACACTTACAGTAGGAGTGAGTAAAGCTCTACTGCAACTCAGCACTGGTGCCTCGTTGTCAGGACAAGAAGAGGTGTGTGTGTTCATGTGTGTGTGTGTGTGTGTGTGTGTGTGTGTGTGTGTGTATGTGTGTGTGTGTGTTTTACTATCCTTGTGGGGACCAGAAGTGGGGACATTTCTCCAGTCCCCACCAGGAAGAAGGGTATTTTAGGCTTAGGTGTTGGGGTTAAAATTAGGGTTAGGTTTAGGGGTTTGGGGTTAGGGAAAATAGGATTTTGAATGGGAATCAATTGTTTGTTCTACACAAGGATAGTAAAACAAATGTGTGTGTGTGTGTGTGTGTGTGTGTGTGTATCAGGCTCCCTCGTCTCTCCTTTCTCCTCAGCTCACAGACCAGCGCTTGTCCTTTCCCATTCCAGTTGTGAGAAGATGAACCATGTCCGTTTAGTGGCGTGTCCCTGGAAAATGAACCGTGTGTGTGTGTGTGTTGAAGAGGTTTCACGTGTGTTGTTGCGTTTCTTTCACAGTGTACATCGTCGATGATGTGTTGGAGAGTGTAAAAGTGTGTGCGTGCGTGTGTGTTTATCATAGTAGTTCTCTGAAATTTGTGATCATATACTGTATGTGTGTGTGTGTGTGTGTGTCGAGTGCTTGTGTGTATGTGTTGGTATGTGTGTCTGTGTCTGAGGGGGGCATGTAAGGGACTTGAAGTGTGTGTGTGTGTGTGTGTGTGTGTGTGTGTGTGTGTGTGTGTGTGTGTGTGTGTGTGTGTGTGTGTGTGTGTGTGTGTGTGTGTGTGTGTGTGTGTGTGTGTTTGTGTGTGTGTGTGTGTGTATCAGGCTGGCAGATAGAAGAGAGAAACACTGTCTTATGCAAGGCTACCTCTCCACCATCACTCCTAGCACCCTACCAACCTCCCACTTAGCACAGCTTCAATCAGCAGTGCTGGCTGTGGCATTGCCCTGGAATAAACTCATATGGAATATGCTGAATAATGTGCTTGAGCACCATCAGGGATGTGACTTCCATTGCTCTGCTCTCCTCAGTTCCCCTATCTATCTGTCACCACCAGACCGTCAGTGTGTCATCAGACTATCACATGACTTTCAATGACCTCACTGAGTCAGTTACGGACAGACAGACAGACAGACAGACAGACCAAAACCGTTACTAACCTATGTCCCAGTCAACCTTTGTCTGTCTGTTCTGCTAATATTGTTGTTTACCAGGTTTGGATGTAATGGAACGAGTTCCACCTGCCTTTGATCAAATTAAGGACATGCGGGGGGGAAAGGGGAAAAGAATGAATTGTCAACAGAAGGTAGAGTCTAAAACATCAACAGCATCGGAAGCTCCAAACCAGCTCCCAGCTTAAATGCTGCAATGACTGTAGTTGCCTCATTAGTTTTAGTGGTCTGAAGTCAGTTTGACTGGGAGTTACTGCGGTGGTTCCCAAAACAAACCACCACAGACACGTTTCTTGTTCACGAGCAGAAATCAAACCACATAATTATGTCGTATAACTATGACATAATAAGAAGGATATCCAACTGTCAATGTAATGAAGGAGGTAGATGTACAGCTTGTGAGAACAGGCAGGTTCAGGTTGGGAAACAGGATCTGTGTCACTTAGTGAAAAAGTCCAGGGGGCGCTACGTTGTAGAACATTCAGATATAAATACTTTATAGGATGTAGAATAAGGAAATCACGTCAGCACTAATAATGACATTTCTCTCTGCAACGTTGAACAATGTTTTCCTACTGGCTCTGGCCCTGATAGCGGTGCAGCCATGACTTTGTCTCCCTAATCTACCTGGCCACAGTACAGTGCTCCAATTTCGGAACACTTCCCGAATTCTACTCCATCAGGTATGACTAAATACTGTGTCTAGAGGCAGAAACGACAAAACCCAGGGCTGGTTAATGATTGGCCAACTCTTTTCTCTCTAGGCCAATCTCAGTTAACCTGAGACATTACATGTTCCTGTTTCACGAGTACTGTCTCTGGCTTGCATCCCAAATGGTACCTTGTTCCCTACATAGTGTACTACTTTTGACCAAGTCCCTATGGACCCTGGTCAAAAGTAGTGCACAGTATAGGGAATGGGGTGCCATTTGGGGCACAGCCCCATCTCTGTTAGCTATGCTAGTGCCAGGAAGAAAAGGCAGGGTCAATACAAATGGTGGACTGTCTGCATTCACCTACCAATCTCTATTTGGCTCCATTTTGGGATCTGAACAGTCATGGAGTTAAGTATGTTTGTAGAGTGTTGGACTATGAACAGTGTCTAACTCTATAGGATGTACTGGAAGCTAAACAAGGTTGCTATGTACTTCCATTCTTTTACTTTTACATGTGTGTATTGTTGTGAATTGTTAGATTCTACTGCACTGTTGGAGCTAGGAACACAAGCATTCCACTACACCCGCAATAACATCTGCTAAATATGTGTATGTGACCAATAAAATGTGATTTGTTGTGTGTGTGGGGGGGGGGGGGGGGGGGGGGGGGGAATCAACAACATGATGGGCAATCCAGTAGTCTTTAACCGATACAGGCTGATGACTGTGGCTCTATACACTGTGTTTGTGCCCTGAGCAGATAATAAAATGTCTGCAATACACTTTCAGACACTCACAGCGGTGAAACTCGGCTACGTGCTAGCAGATATCACTTGATGAAAATTGAGAAAATCCCTATCTGAAATGCTGAGTGATGTTTGCAGACAGTATAGATTGCCTGTGGTAAACAGTTTTCCTCTAAAGCCATTTAAGGACGCAAGTCCTATCCTATTCTTATCTAAGTAAATACTACACATTCTACACTTTGCATATCAAACTGTTGCTTACAAGGGGAGGTGCATGAGTGTCTCAAATATGTGCACTGCAGTTCTACTTGGAAAACAAACCCTAGCCAGAAAACAACCCCTTGCGTCTAGGTTCATCTGATTATTTTGTGTGACGGCAGCAATGATTGTTATCTTTAGTGCAGCAGACGGAGAAAAAAGTGGGAGAGAAAAGAGGAGAGTGGAAGAGTGGAATAACTAAAAGCCTCTGAGGCACAAAGGCCAGAGAGAACAGACAAGGAGGAAATGGACGGAAGGGGGGGGGGGGGGACAGAGAAGTGAAAGAGAGAAGAGGGGCTGCTGTTGCGTAAAAGCTGTAGTGCTTACTGGGCTGGTTCTCAGAAGCCAAAGGGAACCAGTACAAACCGGTCCAATCCTGACAGGACAGAACTCCATCATAAAATGAGTCAACATGCTGTGTCCCTGACGACCACACGCAGACAACACCGGCCTGAATATCTCCATCTCTGTGCCATCACTCTACCTCTCTCTCTCTCCCTCCCTCTTTCTCTCTTTCTTTCTCTGTCGCCAACACATTGTTTTGCAGCACTGGCCTTGTTGTGAATCCCTATCCACTCCTACTGGACGGTAAAACTAAAGCTGAGTGTACAGTGAAAGCAAAAACAACAGCATGTGCAGCAGTTGACTGCCTCTACGATCCATCCATGTCCTTTAATAAGGAAGTCGACATGACCCTGCGATCAGTCCTCCACAGTCGAATAGTGTCATCAAGCGCCAGTTAGCAAGTCAACCTCTGATGCTAGGACATTTTACAGGCAGGGGGGTGTCGGTGGTCGTGGTGGCGATCCCTGTCTGAGTAGCGAAGAGCTATTGTTAGTCTAGCCTGGTCCAAGATCTGTTTGTGCTTTCCTGGCAGGAGAACGACATATGCAAATGTGGGACTAGCACAAACAGATCTGGGCCCAGGCTATCATTAGTCCACCTCAGCTTCGGCATTCATCTCTCTACCCCTTCCATCGTTCTCTTTCCAAGTGCCAGGAAGCAGTAAATAATCATCTAGGTAAATCGAGCCAGACTGAAACTTAATTCCCCCCAAGGACCTAATGACACATATCCCAGAGAGGGATTGGGCCCAATGAAGAGGTCCTAAAATAGAAAGGATTAGAGTTTCATGCAAAACATGACTCAGAGATAATAGAATCATCTTAACACGTGCCGCAATGTACAAGAGGAGGAGCATATGCGTGTGTATGCATGTGCGTGTATGCGTGGGAAGAGTGCGGAGAGAGGGGCTGGGGGGGGGGTCTGGTTGAAAGAGAGAGAGATGGATAGAGGAAGGTTAGGAGAGATATCTGCAGTGGTGATTGCTAATACTATGGCTGACTGAGGGAGAGACTGAGTTCAAAGCTATTAAAGAGAAGAGGGAGGGACGGAGAAGAGAGAGGGAGAGAGACAGACAGCCTGCTGCTGGTAACCGGAGAAGGGGGCAGACAGAGATCGGCTAGGCACTTCACTGATAGAAAACAGAGGTGTGCAGAGGAGAGCTCTCTTTTACCGCTTTGGGTTCTCCTCCACTTGTTTACTGCAGCTGTACTGCCTGGGACACAGAGTGCTGAGTGTGCAATCATAGGGAGAGGGAGGGAGGGAGGGAAGGAGGGGACAAGCTGCAAAATCACCACCCTTTCAGCAAATTAGAAGAACCAGGAAGAAGAGAACACATAGAAACAAAGAAAAAAGGTGATGGAGTAGGGGCATAGCGGTGCATACCTTTCCTTTCGTGTAAGCCCACAATCCAGATGACTTTGAAACACAGAATAAATCTAAACATAATCATATCAACTGTCTGTGGGGGACAAACTCAATGAGTTCAGACTGATTGAATGAGATACAATGTATCCATTTAGTCTTTTGTGGGAAAAAAAGGGTATATTTGAATTTTTTTTTTTGAAATGTAAAAAATCTTCTGTGAAAACCTTTGACCCCCACACCCAGGAGGAGAAGAAAGTTCAGAAGAATAAAGGTCCCGCTGTACAAGAACAACATGAACCCAGACCAGCAGTGTAAAACACACTGTTAGTCAGAGCAAGGAATTACCGCAGTGAGGTTACTGCAACAGAACAGCTGAAACAACGCCAGAGGCCAGTTCTTTGGCACTCACACAAGCATGTACACACACACACACACACACACACACACACACACACACACACACACACACACGAGGGAACTAAACAGCCATAGCAGGACAGGCTGAGACATGCTGGTGTGGGGAATGAATGAAACCAGATAAAATTAAAACAACACCTACAGTATAGGAGTGGGAGTGGGGGGGCAGAAGAAATCAGCTGGGCAGCTTCTGGGTGTAGTGGTAGTGTGTGAGTGTGCCAGCCAGACAGACAAACAGACAGAGCCCCTCTGAACCCCTGCAGTGGGGGGTAGTGGGGAGGCCAGGGACAGGAAACTGCCAGTGTTGTTACAGCCTTCCTACTTCCTGTTTGTCAGCTCAGCATACCATGTCTCTTTTCTCTCAAAATTCTTGTGCGTGTGTCATTGTCTGTGTTTTATCTACGCAGATAAACAATGAAACAATGAAATCATGTTATCTGTAAACACCATTGTGTCAGTGAAAACCCGGCCGGTCCTAAGGCAAGATCAATCAGAACATTTAGTCTAGCTGCCTGTGAACCCTGGCGGTCTGCGCCACCCAATCAAAGGGCTGCGTCCCTGTCAGGATCATGAATAAGTAATGAGGAGGTGTCTTTTTTAGGCTCTCAGCTGGACCAGAGCACGGTTGAATAATTGATTTCTAACGCAGGGTCTTTCTCTCTCCTTTTCCTTTTGCACGTGGCCTCCCTGTGATGCAGCACTTTCTCCATGCGGATGACACCCCCATGGGAGGGTGTACGACATGTCCCGCCCACCCACCCTTCTCTCTTCTTCGCTCCCCTCTCCACGTCTCTCTCCTCACTCCTCTTTCTGCTCCCCTGTCTCCCTACTCCACCCTGCACCCTAGCGGCCCCCTCCCCCCTCTGCAACTGTTCCCCATCCCCACCTCTCTCTGCTCACTCTCCTCTCTCCCCTCCCCAGCCTCACCCTGCAGTACAGGAGAAGACACCACTTACCGTGAGGGAAGTAAAGGTCATGCACATTCCTCCGAACCCGTTCAGTGCCAGAGCAAAGAATATGAGGATGGACAGATCTGGACAGGGAGAACACATGTGTTAAGGAGACGGGATGGAACAGACACACATACTGTACTACAATAGAACGTTGAGTAAATAAAGAAAGAATGAAGAAATATACATACTCTTGGGGTCGCTCGATCCATAAGCGATCAGGATACATGAGAAGGCAAAGCAGGTACTGAAATAACAGAACAGGTTGAATATGAGGAAGGCTTTTCATACAAAGACACACACCCAAGTCAGAAACAGAGCATAAAAATATATGCAGCAGGAAGTTGCGGCCACTAAAAAGTACTCAACCCTGTACAGAGGTTTTTGTGACAATCTCAATAAAAACATTTTAGAGTGCCGTGTTTGAGGCAATTATTCTGCCAATACGGGCGCCATCCCACTTCTGACACCAATATAGCGAATTTGGGGTCCAGCCCCTGCCGGGACTCAAACCTGGGTACCGAGACTGTTACCCCAACACATTAGCTTAAATTATAGTGGCCGCAACTGTACATACCACCTCGTCTCTGTTCTCTTACCTGCCGAGCAGCCGGAGCTTGCGGGGGCCATACTTGTCCATGACAATGCCCAGGGGCAGGGTGATGGCACTGAGGAGGAAAGAGCCCACGGTGAAGGCCAAGTTCAGCATCTCATCCTGGTCCTTACAGATGGGCCAGCCGTTCATCTGGAGGTACTCCTCCTCCACCACGGGGCTCTGGGTGATCCCCTCCGCATCCCCAGCCTGGACTGGCTCAGACTGGTTCTGACTGGTGCTGTTACCTGGAGGCACAAGAGAACTTTATGGAACCTTCAAATTCAACTTCATGATCCCAGAGGGAAATAGATTTAGCATGGTACATAGAAGACATCAAAACATACATTTAAAAAGGGATTCCTGGTGTTTCGGTAGAGAAATTAAACATGATCCGACCATCAAGACGGGATTGGAAAAAACAGTCATGCTAATTTGACCAGAAGACCCACAGACGAAACAAACACTCTAAGGTTCCTTCCAAAACGTTACATTCTAGCTTGATTAGATAGAATGTGCCAATTGGGAGAACGTTATGGACCATCTGAATGATGAAAACATTCTGAGAGTGCAGATAGAATATAGGTTTGTTTGGAGTTGGATTGCAACATTTCTTGCGTTAGTGTTCTAAGAGACGTCCTCCCTCACTTGAGACCATTGATTTCAGAGGAAATATCTTGAAAAGTCATCCACCTCATATGCATGCCTAGATTTGTGTTTCATTTGTGTCTCGTGTGTCTCTTCCTGAGACAGTGTGAGCCACGGACAGGCCAGGGAGACAGAAAAAGCTTGGTGAAAGATACTGTAACAAACTGTTGGGATCAACAAGCTGCAAAAATAGCTGGGAGACACTGGGTCTACTCTGAACCCCCATGCAATGCAGCTCCATGGCAAACCAACCACCTTAGCACCCCCAAACGTTCCCAGAGTGAATCCCCAAGAGGATAGAGACAGAGCGCTCCAATAATAAGTCGTTTATGTCCATCTTTCATACTTCATAGCACTGTTTGTTAAAAGGACCGGAGACCAGTGACTTGGTTATGAGGCTTGTTACTGTTGTTGTTGAGGAGAGAGAGAGAACTGTAGACAATACCCTAGTCTCCATGAGTTTAACTCAGACAAAACAGATAAAACAAAAGACTATGATGACAGCCTTGACAGTGGCAAGTCTCGTAAAAAAATATATGTTTAGTGGCCTAGGGGAGCTAGTAAGGCATTGAGTAAGGGCCTGGGGGAGGATAGGACGCAAGACAAACTGATATTGTTTTCAGTGATTTTCAGGTGATGTGACTTTGGACAACCTTCCAAAAACCTTTGGTAACAAGATGTTTTTCAAGCAGTCTTGATAAGCAGGTTGTTGTTTTCTTGAGGGTGAGGCTGCGAGAAGACATGGCTGTCTTATATAATATGTAGGTTAAAGGTCATGGTAGATGGCAGTTAACACATAGGTTAGCAGAAGGCCAACGGCAGCTGGGCCTGCCTGGCTGGGGGGGCTCTTACTGCTGAGTAATCCAGACAATGTGAGCCTGTACTGCTGCTGAGTAAATAAGGGAAGCGCCCTGAGCGACGCACAGCACAAACACTATGTTAGCGCAACAATGGCCTTATACCGCCTTCAAACAAAACACTGTTCCCTTCTCTGTTCTGAGGGTTTACATCGTGATTCTAATGACTCGCAAAGCATCCAGTTTCATTGAAATCGTATGACACAAAAATGATTGTGACGTTATTGCTCTGATACTTCAGTTCACCTAGCCTAAAATATTTGAATAAAACTTTTCCCAGCTAGGGCCTGCAGCTATCTTCCTTGTAATTTAGTCTGAATAAGAACATTCAAACTCTAAGGCCATGCTCTAACAAGATTATTACATTACCAACATAATAAGAACATAATGTGATATGTGTCATCTTTAACCTGATAATCCATCAAGGGGAAATGGATGTGTTTCTTACTCATGTCAAAAAAACAAACATTGCTTTGTGTAATAATCAACTAATCAATCTTCAACTAATCTATCATTCGATCTGCCCATAGATGCTGTGTCAATCTCAATGCGTCTGACCCGATCACTTATCAGTGATACATGTAAATGACTGACAGAATCAAGCGGACTAGCCTTGTTGCTAGAAAATGGTTGCCATCAGCGTAGAATGTCTGCATTTCCTCACATTGACTCATCGGAGGAAGCCAGAGATAACCAACTGACAGTATTTTTCATCATCAGCATTTAAAGCTCTATCTATTTCAAAGCAGTGAGCAGACAGAAGATTCATCAACTCCAGATTATGTCCTCTCTGTCCTCCCTAACACCGCAAACATCCCACTGTTACTGAGCGCTAATAACGCTAAGACAACACTGATTCAAATAGTTGGCTAATAACAGCTGGAAGGAAGCTAGCCTGGTGCCAGATTTAAAAAAGGAAACAAATATGTTTTAATGTCACATACACCGGATAGGTGCAGTGAAATGTGTTGTTTTACAGGGTCAGCCATAGTAGTACGGCACCCCTGGAGCAAATTAGTTTTTTTTATTTCACCTTTATTTAACCGGGTAGGCTAGTTGAGAACAAGTTCTCATTTACAACTGCGACCTGGCCAAGATAAAGCAGAGCAGTGCGACACAAACAACAACACAGAGTTACACATGGAATAAACAAACATACAGTCAATAACGCAAAAGAAAAAAAGTCTATATGCAGTGTGTTCAAATGAGCTAAGATAAGGGAGGTAAGGCAATAAATAGGCCATAGTGGTGAAATAATTACAATTTAGCAATTAAACACTGGAGTGATACATGTGCAGAAGATGAATGTGCAAGTAGAGATACTGGGGTGCAAAGGAGCAAAAAATAAAATAATAACAGTATGGGGATGAGGTAGTTGGATGGGCTATTTACAGATGGGTTATGTACAGGTGCAGTGATCTCTGAGCTGCTCTGACAGCTGGTGCATAAAGTTAGTGAGTGAGATATGAGTCTCAAACTTCAGTAATTTTTGCAATTCGTGCCAGTCATTGGCAGCAGAGAACTGGAAGGAAAGGCGGCCAAAGGAAGAATTGGCTTTCGGGGTGACCAGTGAAATATATCTGCTGGAGCGCGTGCTACGGGTGGGTGCTGCTATGGTGACCAGTGAGCTGAAATAAGGCGGGGCTTTACCTAGCAAAGACTTATAGATGACCTGGAGCCAGTGGGTTTGGCGACGAATATGAAGCGAGGGCCAGCCAACGAGAGCATACAGGTCGCAGTGGTGGGTAGTATATGGGGCTTTGGTGACAAAACAGATGGCACTGTGATAGACTGCATCCAATTTGCTGAGTAGAGTATTGGAGGCTATTTTGTAAATGGCATCGCCGAAGTCAAGGATCGGTAGTATAGTCAGTTTTACGAGGGTATGTTTGGCAGCATGAGTTAAGGATGCTTTGTTTGCGAAATAGGAAGCCCGATTCTAGATTTAATTTTGGATTGGAGATGCTTAATGTGAGTCTGGAAGGAGAGTTTACAGTCTAACCAGACACCTAGGTATTTGTAGATGTCCACATATTCTAAGTCAGAACCGTCCAGATGCTGGACGGGCAGGTAGGTGCTGGAAGCGATCGGTTGAAGAGCATGCTTTTAGTTTTACTTGCATTTAAGAGAAGTTGGAGGTCACGGAAGGAGAGTTGTATGTTATTGAAGCTTGTCTGGAGGTTAGTTAACACAGTGTCCAAAGAAGGGCCAAAAGTATACAGAATGGTGTCGTCTGCGTAGAGGTGGATCAGAGAATCACCAGCAGCAAGAGCGACATCATTGATGTATAAAGAGAAAAGAGTCGACCCGAGAATTGAACCGTGTGGCACCCCCATAGAGACCGCCAGAGGTCTGGACAACAGGCCCTCCGATTTGACACACTGAACTCTATCTGAGAAGTAGTTGGTGAACCAGGAGAGGCAGTCATTTGAGAAACCAAGGCTGTTGAGTCTGCCGATAAAAATGTGGTGATTGACAGAGTCGAAAGCCTTGGCCAGATCTGTGAATACAGCTGCACAGTATTCTCTCTTATCGATGGAGGTTATGATATCGTTTAGGACCTTGACCATACATGATGAGGAAAGAGTTATGACAAATGTGCTTTTCCAAGTTCCATTACAGAAATATAAAGTTGTTCTATTCTGTTCTATTGTATTGACTGGTATGCTTATTGGTACACTTAAAACCTAATGGGGTATTTAGTGGTAGTTGTATTATTACTGACACTGGATGCTTCATACAAAGAATAAAAACAAGAGGCTTGATATTTCCTGTGCAATATGTTCTGTCCACATTGTCAGAACCATTCCTTAGCTAAACTGAGTGGAAACCGAGCTAAGTCAACAGTACACACCTTACAGTGTTAAACTAACAGACTCTACCAAGATAAATGAAATGGGGGCATGGTGACAGGCTAGTTCATGTGACGAAACACAAGAGCTGCCGGAGATAGAGAGATGAAGGGAACGGGAGTCAACAGTGTTGTATGTAGGAGGAATGCGAGCCTCACACTTCACAGTGTCGGCCGAACCACACACTTGTATGTTAGCAGACCAAAACAGAAGCAGCCCATTGTCCAATCTCAGATCCTTTAAATGGAACCAACGATATGGGGACTGAGGTCACCATGACACCAAACACAAAGGACTCTCAGCAATCTGTTTAACAGATGCCCTTTGAACACATTCATATTTTAAAACATAAGTGAAGAAAAGGATGAAAGAGTGTCGAGACTAACCTGATTTGCATAAATGAAAAGGCCTATTCACATGTTAAATGCTGCCTGGCAAATAGAAAGCACTGTGGCAGGTGATCAGAGGACTCTTGAGTCAATCACAGGCCATGATCTATCAATATTATCATGTCATCTAGTCCATCACAGGCCATGTTTTAATGATATTAGGTTACGACCTACCTAATGATGATGTGCTTTATTTGTCTTGTCATCGCAAGGTCTCAGTAACGACACATATTTCTCTCTCTCCCTCTGTCTCTCCCTCCCTCTCCCTCTCCCTCATGCCCACTTCCGGCCCACTGCCTCCCTAAGTGTCTGTGTGTTTGAAAGATGAAAGGAGGACAGATGAGTCATAGACTATGAGAACAGAGCGAGAGAGAGAGAGAGAGAGAGACAAAAAGAGAGAGAGAGAGACAAAAAGAGAGAGAGCGAGAGCGGAGAAAGATCCAAGTCACCGGTTCGCTGTAGCATTTGGATGCAAATAAACCAACAAAACAAAAGATACCCTTATGAGCACACAGAAATGTACCTGGTACTTTCACCCCAGATCCCACCCCCACCACCCCCTGGTTTCATCCATCATCTCTGGGATGTGCATGATTTAGTGGAACCATCAAATCCCCACAGAGAGAGAGCGAGAGAGAGAGCGAGAGCGAGAGCGAGAGCGAGCTCTGAACCATAGCTGCATTAGAGGCTTGTTAAACAGGCTGACCACTATCGACGTGTTCTTTTTTCTCAAAGCTCAACATTGGCGGGGATGAAAACAACGCAACAGTCTTGGCCAATGATCTAGTAAAACCCCCTCATACACTTTCAACACTAGCCAGGCAGTATAGGTGCATTTTTCTTTGAAGGCCATTCACTCTCCTTTATGGCAACATCATCAATAAAACTGTACAACAGCCCCAAATTAGGTAATCATCTGCAGCAGTTATTCTGAGCCTGTACTCAAAGCATTTCAGAGTAGAATAGCTGATCTAGGATCAGGCCCCCCCCCCCCCCCCCCCCCCCCGTCTATGTAATCTTATTCATGATCTAAAAGGAGAAACTGATCCTATATCAAATCAAACTTTGTTTGTCACATGCGCCGAATACAACAAGTGTAGACTTTACCGTGAAGTGCTTACTTACAAGCCCTTAACCAACACTTGGGTGACTGAAGTCTCTGGCAATTTTATGGGCTTTTATTATATAGGTCCTGGATGGCAGGAAGCTTTGCCCCAGTGATGTACTGGGCCGTTCGCACTACCTTCTGTGGCGCCTACCGGTCAGATGCTGAGCAGTCGCCATACCAGGCGGTGATGCAACTGGTCAGGATGCTCTCGATGGTGCAGCTGTAGAACCTTTTGAGGCTCTGGGGACCATTACCAAATATTTTCAGTCTCCAGAGGGGGAAAAGGTTTTGTCGTGCCCTCTTCACGACTGTTTTGGTATGTTTGGACCGTGACAGTTTCTTGGTGATGTGAACACCAAGGAACTTGAAACTCTCGACACGCTCCACTACAGCCCCGTCGATGTTAATGAGTTCATGGGCCCGCCTTTTCTTTTCAGCACTCCTGCTCTGTGACTCTTTGTGAACGTGGCCCTGGTTTCGTTTGCATTGACCCTCATGGGGGAACTGATCATGTCAAATGTAAGTGGAAACTCGTACAATTCGTCTGCTCAATGTGATTGGATTAGAAACCCCCATCACTTCATCCCGCCCTCGCCCACAGAATATCCATTCTCTCACACCATTCTATTGTAACCCCCAATGAAAGAACGTGTGGCATTGTTCTAAAGAGCACTATTGAAGTGCTGGATCGTTCCAACCAACGTGACTGAATTAAAACTATAAAGACACATAAAGTCACCTTTGTCTCGCAGTAGTGAAATAGAAACACCTTTTGTTGCTGAATTAAATAAGTAGAATACGTAGGATTGCTTAAAACACACTTAATATTTGTCAGACCTTCCAAGCCCAAGTGATATACATTCACGTGTCTCACTTACTGAGTGAGACAGCAATAGTTGACATAGAAAAAATATGTCATAAAAACAAATGTCGCTAAATGTCACACAACATAAACCAAGCATTCACTGAGGGAAAAAAAACTTGCATCATTTTCATATGTACAATACTTGTGTAATAACATAGGTATAACACATATAATAATGGTATTCCTTTTGGGGGTTTCTTATTCATTGTAATAAAAACAGTCCACAACATAAAATATATTTGATCACCTTGAATAGTGTTATACAACCATTTGTCTTCATTTCCCAACCCCTTATATTGAAAAAAATAGGATATATAACACAGAGCATTATGGGTATTGTAGTGCATCATGCTACACAGCCTTACCAGGTTCTCTGCAGAGGTAGGAGTAGAAGCCTTCAGACTTGAGCATGATGAGCAGGGAGCCCCAGCCCAACAGCACAGCAGAGAACAGCAGGTTCTCTATGACCGCCGTCACAGCCATCCACCAGCGCCTGGAGAAGGCTGTGGCCAGGGAGGGTGCCATCTTCACAGGTAGAAGAGGGGCACAACAGGGCACGTAGAACAATGGAGGGCTGGTCGCCTGGAAGATAAGGTTGATACATGGTAAGGGCCAGGCCTAAGAGTGTGAAGAGTCACATTTGGTAGTTGTTTGACATCCGTACTATACTAAACTGTGTATGAGTTGTTGAGGGACACTTCAGAGGTAGCCTATACATAAGGGGGATATACCTACACAAGGATGCAAAACATGAATTTCCATTGCAAATAACAGTACATTATGCTAATTATGGTATGTGTACAGTAGAAGACGAAGCTATCCTTCTTTAAGTTACTGGGCATCCCTTGTCTTTGTCCTTGTAGGATAATCATTTTCCACTATTACAAAACAGCTGAGCTCCTACAGGAGTATGCCTGGACCACAAAACCCCTCCTACTAATGTACCAAAACCCCGCCCTGGCTCCCTCTGATTGGCAGGTAGTTTTCTGGACCTCTACCATTGGCTGCATATTAACAAAGCTACCAAGAATGACTCCACGTGAGGGCAAGTTCCAGCCGGTTCGAACCAGTGCGGCGCGAGATTCTCAGCGACGACATCTCCTTTTTTGTTCCCATCGCCATCTTCATCCGACATAAATACATGCATCTGGGCTAATCATGTATCGTTATATATAATGAGGATAATTTTCCTCCACTATGCCCATGTTATCACGAAATGTAGCGTAAAATGTGTTTCTATTTATTTCAAATTCATTCACAAATAATTGTATGACCAGCGATGAACTACACACCTTTTATTAATTAACACAAACCCACGCTGGCCAATTAACTATTAGACATGCATGGCATTTTATATTAGTCTGAGGTCGTATTATTTTCTCCTGATTTCACTGTCATTTTATTTTCACTACATAGTTGCTAATAAATGTTAGTTATTTTATCGATATGTGTGAAGCTCAGGTCCTCAGTACTATGGACAAAGTGTATAAAGCCTACATTTTCATTCGCCTTGTCCTTATGAGATCCTTAAACAATAACAGTATGGTGCGGGAAATGAGCAGCTCTGTAAACTGGTCTGAACTGGACTGAAATCATCAGCGGTCTCAATGCGCCTCAGCCTCCTCCTGCACACCCCCACCCCATCTCGTTCGCATGAAGCTCAGCTGTTCAGTATCGTAAACACAGCACGCCGAGCATAGGAATAGTCTCACCGTACGCACCAAAACTTCAATTAGCCTACAGCTTCCATGCAGTTCCAAAAATCTAAATGTACTTTTATTGGTGCTGTTTTGGTAGCAACGACATTGAATGGTTTCACTATCAACATGCAGAACATGTCCCCGCAATGGTAATGTTATTACTAAAAAGCGGAATACATATGGACGCAGAAGTAAGACAGTGTTACCTAATATGGCTGTACTTCGTTGCAAAGCGCAAAATTCTCTATGGACATTAAAAATATATATATTTTTACTATTATATTCTATTATTCCATTTTAAACCCTTAAACTCAATCTGCAGAGAAGCAAATAAAATGATAACGTGACACTGAAAAAAGTCGTCATTTAAGTACATTTTATAAGTCAACTGCATGCTGTTATTTCCCTATAATAATTGTAACATTTGGAGACGGTGTATAGGCTACTCAAGCAAAACACCATAAACAAAAACATAATTGGGATGATCACCCCCTCTAAAATTATGTTGACTACACATCATGTAACAGTAAAGTCGCTCCAGGGGAAACTAACACCACTGCAATCAACAATAAACACATCTTGTGAAAACATTAAATTAATTGTGTAATTGACTCGTACTTTCCTTGATAGCCTATACACACACTGTCATCTTAAGTTTCCATTGAAACATTGTTGCATGTTTTGCCTAGGATAATCAGTCTACATCATTTCAGGGTCGGCTACGAAGATATAACAGAATAAAAACAATGTTGCTTTTCTGCACACTCAGTGTAACATAGCTTATATATTTTTTTCCGTGATCAATTTTCAATAAAAGCAAAGTAGAGAATTTACAGATTCTTCCCCTTAGAATAACAGTAGAGCATCCCTACAGTGCGGTACCATACCTGAGTGTCTGGAACCACGAACAAGGTCGCCTGCCTCTCCGCTCTGTCTTTGTCTTCAAATCTATAGTTGTTATTCTCAAAAAAACTAAATAACAGCTATATACTGTAGACTATACTCAATCTTTTGTTTCTTTGCATCCACATCTCTCATCAACGCAGATTCCTGCTTTTATTTTCGCACCGAAAGCTGCACAAACAAGCCTGGGTCTCCATTGGCCAGGTCCTGAGCTAGAGACGAGCGCAAACCAATCAGAGAGCGCTTAAATGATTAAATTAAATAATTAATTGGTGACAACAGCCAGCTAATGTTTTGACACAAAAGACAGGGTGGGGTGGGGGGTTATCGTAAATACGATTAACTTTAATAGGGGGGGGGGGGGGGGGGGGGGGTATGACAAATAAGATTAGCTTAAATAAGGACCGGTGCACTCATTGTTTTATTTTCGATTACATTTTGTACATTGCCTAGTCTATTTATAGATCAAACAAAACAGCAGACTTGTTTAATGCTTTAATTTTTGGGGGGACAAACTTTTCCAAAGTGCATAACAATGGTAATATGAGTTTCTAACTTCACAGGTGAGAAAATCTATAATTAGATGTGTAGTATTGGTGGCACTGTACCTCATTAAATAAAATCAAAGAGTGGGCATCAGAAAAACCTTATTGACGTTATTCGTCAGGTAACTTGACATATTGGGAAACAAAGGATAATGACATGTCCCCATGGACCAGACTAGGAAGGATGCAAACAAAAAGACTGCAGAAAAGTGTATATTGAGGGGGACATCGTGTGGTAGAATAAATAAATACTCTCAACTTCGTTTTTTTACCCTCAACTTCATACATTTCAATATGAGTTTTAGGTAGTGAAATTTAGTTGTGAAACAACAAATTATTGTTAACCATTAATGCCCAACTTTGTTAGAGAGGAAACATGATAATCTCATTTGCACATAGTAGACTATGACCCTAGCCTTCCAGTAGGGAATGTGTATGCAGCTATATTGCTCTCTGCTGGCCATCCATGGAAGTGTTGTTTACATGTTTAAGCTCTTTACCTGGAGGCGTTTCTGACACATAAGAATGCGAACTATTGAAAAAAACGTGTAGACCTATTGCAGACGATTTCATTGACATATGGCTATATTCATCGACCTACTAAAACCTGACAACCAAATGTAAAATCTTAGTTGTCTGAACAAAAATAAGAATGAAATACTAATAACATCTTTCATACCATGTGCATGGTGCAAATGTACCATACCACACAAATTATAAACAACCACACCATCCACCAATGATAAAGTACTTGGAGTCTATCATCAGCAACAGGAAAGGCAGATGAAATCAGACGCACACTTTGATGTCCAGATGAGATGTGCTCCTGGCGAACTCCTTCAGCTTCCTGACTCCCTCCTTCGATAACTTGTTGTCAAACATCCTGAGCAAAGAGACAAAGTCACAATGAAATGTCAACATATGTAAAAGACTATCTTGTTCAAATAGCAGGAAATTGAGCAGATAACAGTATCAATGCTGAGTAAGCTAAACTACAACTGCTAAAGGTTGCAGACGCATACCTCCAGATTAGAATTGGAATGACTCAATGTTTTATAAGAAATGTATTCATTACAGCATATACAGTACATGGTGTGTGTGTGTGTGTGTGTGTGTGTGTGTGTGTGTGTGTGTGTGTTGCTCACCAGAGATGTTCCAGAGTGGTATTCTCAGTCAGTGCTTCCATGAGGAGTTCTGCTCCCTTATCAGTAATCTGGTTGTCACGGAGCCTGAGGAACACAAAAACAAGTCTATTGCTGATATTGTTTTACTTGACTAAAAGCCTATGGTCGAGGGTCAATCCAAGACAGATTAACAACCTTGGTACAGCAATAGTGCGTATCTCTGTTTGTTTGAATCAAGCCCTCATTCTTGTACATACCTCGTGTGAACTGACATGAGAATATGAGAGAACTTGACCACAGATGTGTAACTAGGCTGTTTTTAACCGCAAAGTATGACATCTTTCATAGCAGTGCTTTCTCATCTTCACCTGATATCTTTAAGTGTATGATTGGTCCGCAGTAGATCCGCCAGACAGCCCGCTCCCACATCGCCAATGTGATTGATGGCCATCCTTAAACCATGGAATGATGGCAGACAATGATTGGTGAGAAACTGCTTTATAATGAGTTTTATTGACTACCTGTAGCCTATCCGAGCATTGATATCCTGTGTTACCTGAGGTCGACCACTGTGTGGTTGTCTTTCAGTCCTTCTGTAAGCACCTTGAGTCCCTTACAACCCAGTCCTGTCCCCACCACCCTGGAACCAGAAGAATTACACAGGTTCGTGTTCATTAGGGCATGCCATGGAAAATGCTTTAAACCGCTTTGCAACAAAAAAGGAAAATTTGCCTTTTTGTATTGTACCATGTAGTCCTTCCAAGGTGGTGATCATTTATCCCATCCAACTATTCTCTCTGCATCAATTAGCCCTTATACTGTACTCACCACAGTCTCTCGACACGACAGTCTGGGCTCTGCATGGCACAGGCTAACACAACTGCCCCCTCTGGACCCAGTGGATTCTGTGCTAGCCTTTATGAGGAAAGAATTCACAGGGTTTTCATTCTCATGTATCAAGAAACAAATACAGTTGAAGAAAAAAAAACAACCTAACTTCCTCTTTGTGTTTGGAATAAGGCTGATTTAAGGTGTTACACATGACTTAGCCCACCTGAGGGTGCTGAACAGAGGGAGTACAGGCAGCAGTCTGCGCAGGCCGTCTGCGTCCAGCCCCTGGGCCTCCAGATTCAGATCCTGCAGGTCTGGGGTCAGCTGCAGCAGGAAGGCCAGCTCGCTCCAGTCCCTCTTGGCTGGGCCAGACTGGTCTGGGTCCTGTTGTTGGGCCAGGACCTGCAGCCAGCCTTGTAGACGCTGGGCCAGGCCAGGGTCCTGGGCCTCGTACAGGCAGTGACACACGTTGACCTGCCTCTCTGGACTCAGTCTGCCACATTGGAGCTGGGAGTGGAGCAGGCTCAGGAGAAAGGGAGGGGTGGGAGGAGGAGGAGAGGGTACGGGCAGAGAGGAGGAGGGCGATGGGAGTATTTGTGATCTGCCTCGGAATAGTCCATCCAGGATGACACGGGTTTGAGGTACCAATAAGCCAGATACAAATCTACCCAAGGAGATGAATCCAAAATAATGTACAATTAATGGAGGGAGAAAAATAAGTTAACAAAGAGATATTTTCTGAATTGTTAACATGGGATGAAGTGAATGAGAAAACACAACACTACAACACTACTTCTGCCTATATATATATATATGTACACATTATTTTACCTACCTGCAGAAGAGGTCCATGTGACCAGACTGATGGTGTCCACCCCAGGAGAAAGCCTTCTTGACATATCTGCGCAGGAGCCGTCTGGGCCTCAGCAGCTTATTAGCAGTGGAGGTTAACACTTTGTACAGGGCGACTGGAAACAGGGCTACACCAACGGCTGACTTGAGCCCTGAGAACGGATCTGAGCCGGAGAGGGCCTGCAGGACATAGTACAGAGCTGCCAGGAACTCCTGTACACTAGTATGGATGAAGTGGAAGCTCCTCTGGCAGGTGAGCGAGGCCCGGTCCTCTCGGAGGATCTCCACCAGGAAGGTCTTGGACAGCCCACTGCAGTCCAGGGAGAAAGAGCTCAGATCAGCCTGGTCGAAGAGGAAGCGTCGCTCCAGCAGGCCCTTGAAGGCCAGGGCTCCCAGGTCTCTCAGCATGGGCCGCATCTCCTGTAGGACCTGCGGGGCCTCCTGGAGACACTGCGGGCTGCAGCCTTCCTGACTGTGGCCCTCCCCGTGGAACACCAGGATGGACTTGAGAAAGCAACAGTAGATCTCTGTGATGGTGATGGGCTTGACATGGCCGCTCATTAACATCACCCTGGGAACAGTGGAGGAGAAAGTGGAGGGGGTTGGAGTGGCTTCTTCAGCCCTGTTGTTGGAGGTGGAAGTATCACTGGAGCCTGCTGGCATTGTCCTAGCTATATTGGGCAGAGTGGTGGTGGTGACTTGGCTGAGGCAGCAGGGGGCTCTATCACGCAGGGCAGTGGAGACGATCCAGCAGAAGGCTGGTATACGACACATGAGCTGGAGGGGCTGGTAGGAGGAAACGTAGCCCCACACGGCAGAGGCCACCAGGGGAGAGTTGCAGCTCTGCTCAAAGTAGTGCCTCTGCTGGTCTTTAGAGAAGCCCAGGATGCTGTAGAGCTGGGTCACCAGCAGGGGAGGGACCTTGGAGACGGCATGGGGCCGCGATGTGACCAGGATGGAGATACCGGGGAGGAGGTGACCCTTGATCAAGTTCACCACCATCTCCCCCATGCCCAGCTTCCGCTCTGGGTCCGAGCACTTGGGGCTCCGCTCAAATTCCAGGGGGAAGCCGAACTCATCGAGCCCGTCTAAGATGAGTAGGATCCGGCCAGGTTGGGAGTCAATGACCCAGGGCAGGACAGGTTTGAGGTGGCTGTAGTGCACCAGGAGAAGCTCCTGCAGGCTCTGAGGCTCACTGAGCAGATTGAGCTCTCTGAAGGATAGGGACAGGACTATCTTCTGGGATCTAGAGTCCTTTGCCCATTCATGAACCAGCCGTCTCACCACCGTGGTCTTTCCACTGCCGGCCACCCCCGAGAGCAGACTCACGTCCTCTCCTGGAACAGACAGCAGACTCTGGCAGACATCTTGAAAGGTACAGACCTGGTCCTGGCTCCGGAAGGCATCACCCACCATGGCTACCTCGTGCTGGTGGTACTGCAGGGGAACAGTGTAGCCCACGCACCTGGACAATGTGATATCTGTAAAGGAACAAGACTCATCACTACTGTCTGAACTACTACACCTAATAGTCCTGATACTAAGGTAATCAGTGGGACTGTGCTGCCTGCCTAATATGTCCTTGTGTTTCCTCAAGTGCTCCTGCATGTTGGTTGGACCAGAGTCACTGCTGCTGGGTCCAGAGCCCTCAGGTGGGATAGCTGCCACCATAGACTCAGACTCCGTGTTGGCTCTCTGTGACTGTAGTACATGAAAGAAGGCTCGACAGGCTTCCTCTCCACGCCCGTGTAGCACATCCAGCAGATTCCTCATGGAGTCCCTCACTCCCAGGCGACCTCCCCCTCTCACCAGGCTGAGGTCTTCCTCAGTAAGAGCCCCTACCTGGTAAAGAAGCTCCTGGAGGTGGGTGACATTTTGGCTCCAGCTCTCCACCAGTTGCACACGGCGCTTCTGTAGTGCTATACTGCATGGCCCCACCGCCATTGTGGGGACTGGGGAGACTCACTCTTGCGGTGACTGGTTACACAGAATATATTTGTCTATTGTCCACTTATTCAATAACACACAAGACTCACAAGCGAAGTGGTTTGAATATGGAAGTGGTTTTAATAAGTGGGTGAAGATCTGCTTTCCCTTTCCTTTCCATAAATTGAGGCATTGTTTTCAGCATAGAACGGCACAATACAGGTCCACGGAGTCACAATTGTCATTTCAGCCATGGCCTGAAACAGGAAATATCATTAAGAAATTCAAATTATTAGGACTTCAAAACTTGATGTAAGCCTAAGAGGAATCATGTGACATTGTAGCTTAGGCTATAAAACAAACTTGTCAACTATAAATGTTCATGTATGTTATTGAATTGTATGTTATTCTATTTAAATGAAGTCAACATAAATAGAAAAGAAATGGCATAAATATATTTCTTTATGTGATATTGGGCTTCCCAAAACAGAGCAAGATTCCATAATAACTTAACATGTGTAATGACATGATTATTACAAAAAAAGGCATGGCATCAGTGACATCAAGGTGTCACAAAGTGTAAAATGAATTTAAAATATATATATACAAATAAAGAGTAGAAACATAAATAGAATGATTACTAAAAAGCAACTTACCCCTCCCTCCCTTTTGAAAGTGAAACTAACAAGGAAAGACTTGAAAACTTTCCCAAATGATGAACCACTGATATGAACCACTGGAAAAGCTAGCCTATAAGTGAACAGTGATTGACTGCCGATGCCACATCTTTAAATAACAGCTCAAAAATATTATTAAAGCCTGGTGTGTTGGTTTTTATACACCGAGAGACTATTCAAACTCAAGACCAGAAATTATGTCAAGTTCCTCATCACATCAGAGGATTGCATCACTTCGTACAGTCCCTTGAGATCAAAACCCCATTTCAACATGTTGCAAGATGGTACGTTTCAGATGTTCTGGCTTGGGACTATAAAGACTGCACAGTAAAAAAATCAGACTAGGCCTAACTTTACTTGCATAATCTAGTTAGGGTACATTTCTGATGTGCCAGAAAAGGCTGGATATTCTGTACAGAGTTTGGATTCAATCAAAACACTGAAATCCCGATTAGGGTTCTATCAAATACACTTAAAGGGATAGTTCACCCAAATTAGAAAACATTAGTTTCCGAACCCTGTAAGAAATCCCGGGACAAGGTATGACAGCAAGCCATGCTTTGGTTGTGGACCTGGTCACTGTTTTAAAACAAAACACTTTTTAGCATTTGAGGCACAATCCAATGCCAGTAACTGGTACCCATATCAGCTAAACTAACTCATGGATTGATTGTCCATTGGCTGCTTACATGGTAAAGGAAACCAATATGTTATTTTGTCATTTGGGTGAACTATCCCATTTAAAATGCACCAAATTATCAAGGAAGTAAGTTTGTAATGAAGGACCCAGACAGAATCAATAAGTTTATTTTGACATTTTAGTATTTTCTTTAGTGTGTTGGTCTAATTCTACATGATTGTGCATACAGTAACTCAGGACTAAACATATGTATTGTAAATTATTAAACATAGGGAGACAGGCTTTACAGAAAATCTATGACATTTTAAAGGAGGAATCAGATTTGAGGTGTGTATATATATACTTTTTTTTACTCTGGAATAAGTGACATCGTCAAGGAGGTATTTGTCACTGAATTTCATACAAAATTGGTTGTATTCCTATTAAACTCAAGGCACATTAACAACTAATTTTGAACAAGACAAAATGCATGTTACACTTTTACAAAGCCTCACTTGGCTCAAATGTCTTATTAGTGCACAGAACACAATAGTCTGGTCCCAGATCTGTTTGTGCTGTCTGGCATTGGAATTGGCAAGCGAGCACAAACAGATCTGGGACCAGGCGAAGCAAACACATCTCCAACCAGGAAAATAACACTTTAATTGACATATAAATCATTCAACAGACATTGCATCCACTATTGCTTCTTTGTCTAATGTCAGTGCAGTAACACACCTTTATTTAGGCATATTGCACCTGTCTTACCGTTCATTCATTGGGTTGTCAGCTGTACACAGTTCAGAGGCTGGGTCATAGAGGGAAGAGGAGGGGAGGGGCACTCAAGAGGCAATGCAAAGAAGCAGCAGCACAGGAATGTGAAGAGCGAAAAACACAGCTCAGAAAGTCACAGCTGGGGAGAGGTGCGTAGATTCAATCTATGAACGGTGGTGTCACTCACGTGGGTCATACCAATAGACCTCTGGTTTGTTACAAAGATTGATAAGTGTTCCTAAGGATGTTACCATTGATTTGTGTGCTTTCTGTGAAGAACACCCTTGGCTATGAGTATATCCTACGATGTCAGTATTAAACACCACGGAAATAGTTAACTGCACTTGAATGCTGTGCATAGGGCCTCATCGCTCTTGCAGATCTGGGTTTGGAAGTGCCAATCAAAACAATAACAGCATGTCCCCATCACAAAGCTAGCACAAACATCCTCATCAGGAAAAGATTGGTAAATGTGTTAAAATAAGTCATGAGTGTTGTTCTGACTACTACTATATCCTGATGAGCTGCTACACATAACCAGAGTACGGATATGGCAGCCTGGCAACTTGACACAATGGAAAGCAAAAGCTTTTACTCTACAGGTTTAACTTGGGAGTGAAATGTGTGTGTGTGTGTGTACAGCATGCTTTTGTCTTTCTCTGAAGTATTTTTCCACAGGTCATCCTGAGGGAAAACGAGACATATCGGTCTCTAACAACAGTGGACTCAATGTCATCCCCAAAGTGTCATTGTTTAATTGGTGTATCGACATAAATAATCCATTAACAATAACTTAGTAAAGGAGAAAGGCACAATCGTTGGGAGCAAACAAGCGATAAATGAAAAGACAAAACCGTTTTCTATTCTCCCCCCCATTTTTATTCTCACGCCTTTTTCCTAATTTCTCTCTCACTTTCTTTATCTCTTATATATTGTAAAGACCATTCACTATGGTGTTTCCATTATAAATCTAATTTCAACATTCTGCTTACCAAAATGCTTTGGTTTACGCTTTCATTTGGGCTACATGATATCTACATCAAAGAATGATTCAGTGATCTATGGCACAGCACAGACCAAATTCTGACCACATTCTGGACAGTATGCTCTGGGTCAAAGGTCACACACCCACATGACTTCAATGTTGATATCCTTCGATTTCAAAAACCCCAAGAGTATTGTGTCCGAGTCGAAACAAGTTTGAAAAAACAACTATTCTTATGAACTTCTCTACCAAACTCCCTGCTCCTCGATAGTTTATAACAAACCTACCCTACATACCATCAGCCATGTACTGCATCTCCACTTTAACAAAAGCCTCTGCCCCAAACAGTTAAAAGAGTAGTATCAGAGAGGGTGTAAAGTCTACACTGCTGAACAGAGAAAATATTGTGAAAAAATAATGACAGAAAGAAAAAGCAAAGGAGACCCAATACACCCTCATTGATTGCTTGGTCATGTTCCCAAATTAAGCAAGACAGGCATAAGTAGTGCAGGAAAAAAAATGCACCAAAACATTGTTATTCCTTGGCTTCATATATAAAATCATGATATTCAAATAACAAGTATTATTCCCAAAAATATATAAACATAAATATCAATTAGTTTCACTGGACTTTTTCTTAATTGGAAGCACATGCCGTTCGTGTAGCGAGAGCTGGCATTTGATTGGCTTAGGCAGAGCCTGGTCTGCGGTTGAGATTGGTGAATAGGAGCATATTCCAGGAAGGACTTCCTTGGCGTGGTCAGATGATCAGTCATTGCTATCATCTTGAGTTCAGTCGAGGGGCAGTCTAAAACAGTTCAGGGAAGACAGAGGTAACCATTACAAAGAAGTTATCTTAACCAATCAATCAATGATTGTTTCAAGTTATCTTCACAATGTAAACATGCAGAACAAAATGGTCTCTACCCGAGATACACCTACAATGAAAATCAATGTACAGTTTTCACAGTTAACAAAACAATCATGTCCTACACTATGCTGTAGACTTCACACAACAACCACCAGCTTAAAAAGTAAAGTACAATTAGCTTATATAAATACGAGTGCAGGAGAATTAATCAATCAACACCGACTCCAATCATGCAGTATTGATGTTCCAACCTACTGTATTAGTCCTGTAGGGGAGGACTGATGCTTTATATCCCTCCGTTATTCCGACTCACCACTGAGAGGTGGCCATTCTTCGCCTTGGCAACCAGCAGCTCAGAGCCAGAGGTGAAGTCTATGATCCCTTCTCTACCTTGGCCCATCGTGAAAGTTATACTGGGAGAGAGAGAGAGAGAGAGAGAGAGGTGCAGTTCATTTACAGCCACCCCCCCCCCCCCCCCCCCCCACCCACCCCCCCAAAAAAAAACGATATCAAATGAAACTAATCAGATTGCATGGTGATGTATCACTGGTGTCTATGAATTCAGGTCCTGACAACTGATGGCAGTGCTCCCTGTGAGCCCCTTTAACACGTGCGTCAAGAGCGTGTTACATATTTATAAAGTCTGAACTGTAAATGTTAGGAACGTACAGCTATTTCTCAATGAAAGCGGACACTCCGCTGATTAACACGGTATACGGCTTATCTAGTTCCGGGTATCTGTGTCAGGGCAACAACTCACCTTCCCTGGTTGATGTTGATGCTGTTGACCTTGTCAGCACAGATGGCCACTTTGGTCAGGGTCTCGATGATGTGGTCACTCTGCAGCACCACATCTCCCTACAGACCAGAGGAGACAGGAGAGGAGTTACAGAGCTACAGCTTCACTACTAGCCGGGTCCCAGGTCGATTTGTGTTTGGCGTGACAATGTCAATATGTGTTGGCAAGACCGCACAAACAGATCTGGGATCAGGCTACTTCACCTAACAGGCATTGGTTAAGTATGTCATAACCCGTGTGTAATGGGGTTATGACCATGTTATGACTGCGTAAGATGGAGCTGAGGTCAGCCTCACCTTCTGTTTCTTGTCTTCAGTGGGCACATGCAGTACGAAGACACCATCACTGAGAGAGCTGACTGAAATGCCTGAGGACAAGAGAGAGACAGGGAAGAGAAATGGTCAATGGGAGAACTATGAGCATCACTCAGACCAACTCAGTGTGGCCTCTGTAAGGACCCCAGAAAACAACTCCATTTCAATTCATTCAATTTAAGAAGTAAGCAAAAACATCAATTGAAATGCCATTGACACCCCAACCCATCCTCTCCCCCGAACCCTGTGACCCCTGACCTTTGAGGGCGGCGTAGTCGATGCGCTGCTTGAGCTTGGCCTCCTCCACGATGACGGCACTGTTGGAGGTGAGCAGCAGCTGCCTTGGTCGCGCCTTGTAACCCTTCCTGTCGTACTTGGTCACTGGGACTGCATACTGAGGAGTGGGAAGGGGACATTATTAGTCTTGTAACCCTTCCTGTCGTACTTGGTCACTGGGACTGCATACTGAGGAGAGGGAAGGGGACATTATTAGTCTTGTAACCCTTCCTGTCGTACTTGGTCACTGGGACTGCATACTGAGGAGTGGGAAGGGGACATTATTAGTCTTGTAACCCTTCCTGTCGTACTTGGTCACTGGGACTGCATACTGAGGAGAGGGAAGGGGACATTAAAAGAAAGAAATCACCATTAAACCTGCAAAATGTTCTCTCCATCAACAAGAGGGGTGTGAACAGTTTGTGTCATGAAGACTGCTTGTCCCCAGAGAAAGACGTGGCACGCGCAAGGGGGACGCGGGACGTTCCCCAAAGCAGGAAGTAGGGCCTGAGTGCAACTTTACACAGTGTCTCGTGTAACGTTGCGTTACCTCGATGAGGGCGGTCGGGGGCGTGGGCCAGCTCTTGTCCAGGACCGTCTTGGGGAGGTTCCTGCGCAGCTTCATCAGGAAGGAGTAGCGCACATAATCCAGGAAGTACTCATTCTCAGGACAACGCTCATTATGGCGGTAGATGAAGCCCTTGATGAACCTGAGCGAGAGAGAGGCAGAGCGAGAGAGAGAGAGCTTTGTAAACACTCCTGCACACATGAATCAACAAATGGATAAGAACTTCTATACATCCACACACAACACTGCAAATACCATAGGTGTCCAAAACATCAGTGGATATTGTCTAGGTAAATGCTTTCCACAAGTTTCTCCATATGAATAGAACCCGTATATAACTTCAGTAGTCCAAGGGAACCCATTGAGCCGAAAGCAGTGAAAATGACTCAAGTAAAAGTCACCCAGCAAAATACTACTTGAGTAAAAGTCTAAAAGTATTTGGTTTTAAAATGTACAAATATATCAAAAGTAAAAATATAAATAACTTAAAATGTCTTATATTAAGCAAACCACGACGCAATTTTTTATTTACGGATAGCCAGGGTCACAGTTCAACTCAGACATAATTTACAAACAAAGCATGTGTGTTTAGTGAGTCTACCAGATCAGAGGCAGTAGGGATGACCAGGGACAATCTTCCTGTCCTGCTAAGCATTCAAAATTTAACGAGTACTTTTGGGTGTCAGGGAAAATGAAAGGAGTAAAAAGTACATTATTTTCTTCAGGAATGAAGCTGAGTATAAGTAAAACTTGTCAAAAATATAAAGAGTCAAGTAGAGTACAGACACCCCAAAAAAACAACTTCAGTACTTAAAAGTATTTTTTACTTAAGTACTTTACACCACTGACAATAAGGGCAATCTAATGAATATTCAAGAACCTTCTCTCACCATCCTAGTTAAATAAATCTTGTGTCCAGAAGAGCCTCACCTGCGGATGGTGTTGGCGGCCTCCCTTCTACGCCGTGCCCTCCTACAGGCCAGGATGCCCTTCCACCACGCCTGGACCACCACCGCTGGAAAGGGACACACAATTTACCAACCTACTTATTATTTAACAAAGTTCATCCAGATCCATTGGAAGAGAGAATCGAGACCTAGGCCCGTATCAAGTGTCTCAGAGAAGCAGTGCTGATTCTGTCAAAAGCAATCTTATTCCTTGCCATCGAAAAAAACAACCGCAAAACTGATCCCAAGTCAGCGCTCCTACTCTGAGACGCTTAATACAACATCCGTCGTCCAACTGAACAAGACGAGCGTAATCGAATAGACACGCACGGTGAATATAGAGGAAGTATATGCTTGATGACACATGGGTCTATAGACGTAGGGGAGAAGAGAAGCCCTCCTACCTGATGATCTGAGTTTGCGGTATTTGGTCTTCTGGCTGTAGCCCTTCCAGGATGCCTGCAGTTTGTTGGCTGAAGAGAGAGAGACAAAAGATGTTCAGAGTGTTCAGATACTCTACTTACTCTATCGTCGCAGAGAGACGACAGTCCAGACAGACAGCAGGTGATGGGTATCAAGTAAGACCATGTGATACGTGACTCTCTCGCTCACCAAGGCTGTGTTTCCTCGTTTCTAGCGCGTCCTCCGTGGCGAACAGAGTCTTTGGAAAACGGATGAAGATTTTGGATCTGGAAAGAAAACGGAGCTCCACTAAGCTGGCAGTGTGTCTTTATACAACACACAGGGGCAGTCTGAGCGTGTTCAGCACCATGGGGGGGATTTAGTTCAGCCCTGACGAAATAATTGACTTTGGTCACTTAAGCCTTTCCCAGAGAGTAGACACAGTTATGGGATTAGATCAGCACTAAGTGGGCACTGAAGTCGTTAGGGAGATGGGATGTAGATAAACAAATGGGAGATGCATGTACTGTAGTTCACTAGAATTAACACGTGTGTGTGTGTGTGTGTGTGTGTGTTGCGTACCGCCTTGACTGTTGTCACCGGATAAGGGTCTCACCTGCCCAGCTTGTACTCCTCAGGTTTGTAACCCAGGTGTTTGACCAGTGTGGAGACTCCGTCTGCCAGCTTGCCCTGCCAGCTAGGCCAGGTCTCCGGGCACAGGGACTTATACCTGCCAGGGACGGACAAAACAACACACAGAGACACTGGTATATTATATGAAAAATATTACATTTAGGTTATATCACTAACTGAACAGTTGTGGAGATTAGTCACTTGCAGGTGTACTGATTTTCTAACATAAGTCATGAATCTGCCATTGAATAAACCTATAATGTCAGAGAACGACATTCAAGCCTGATAGAGGCAGGACCAGCTCCGAGCCAGGCAGGACCAGCTCCGAGCCAGGCAGGACCAGCTCCGAGCCAGGCAGGACCAGCTCAGAGCCATAATCACCTCTGGAGGAAGGTCTCATAGTGGCGGCGGTAGGCAAAGCCAGCTCTCCTCACGCGGAGGTTCTCCATCAGACCTAGGTACTTCACCTGATGCCTGATGAGAACCTCGTCGAACCGTCCTGAGAGAGAGAGAGAGGTGAGAGGGAGAGAAACCACATTAGCCTGAGTTACAGTAGTACATGGTGAGATTGGTGAGAACTTGTGAGATTGCAATACATTGTTATTGTCGTTTTCCGTTGTTTGTTTGTTGAATGGTTTGTTGTTACAGTTGTTAGCATACTGGAGCAGTAGCGCGTGATGCTTATGCAAATAAAATAAATAAAACACAATTCATCCGACTTATTCCCAGAAAAGTAGACAATGGACAAAAAGGAAGGTGGGAGTGAGGAGAAAAACAGACAGGAGGCCATCTATTGACAAAGGGTCGATATACTGGCAAACACAGTGTGAAGAACAGTGCTGCCATTGATGTTACTGAACACAATCAAAACGCATGGTCAGATTTAAGAATCGTAGACACAAGACAGACAAGATGTTAGGAAAAAAATGATATAGAACCGACACAGAAAACCTGAGTGTGATAGCAGAGTTAACGGCTAAGAGGACATTTCACAGTTTTAAAGCTCATTTCCTGCAATTCGATACATTTTGACATTGGACTGAGAGAAGAACTGCAGTTTCAAAGCTACATTTCCTGCCATGGCCTTTTCTGTGTTCTTATGCTATCTGAATTACAGTTGAAGTTGGAGGTTTACATACACTTAGGTTGAAGTCATTAAAACTCGTTTTTCAACCACTCTCCAAATTATTTGTTAACAACCTATAGTTTTGGCAAGTCGGTTAGGACATCTACTTTGTGCATGACACAAGTAACTTTTCCAACAATTGTTTACAGACAGATTATTTCACTTATAATCACTGTAACACAATTCCAGTGGGTCAGAAGTTTACATACACTAAGTTGACTGTGTCTTTAAACAGCTTGGAAGATTCCAGAAAATGATGTCATGGCTTTAGAAGCTTCTGATAGTCTAATTGACATAATTTGAGTCAATTGGAGGTGTACCTGTGGATTTATTTCAAGGCCTACCTTCAAACTCAGTGCCTCTTTGCTTGACATGGGAAAATCAAAAGAAATCAGCCAAGACCTCAGAAAAAGAATTGTAGACCTCCACAAGTCTAGTTCATCCTTGGGAGCAATTTCCAAATGCCTGAAGGTACCATATTCATCTGTACAAACAATAGTACGTAAGTATAAATACCATAGGACCACGCACCCGTCATACCGCTTAGGAAGGAGACGGGTTCTGTCTCCTAGAGATGAACGTACTTTGGTGCGAAAAGTGCAAATCAATCCCAGAACAACAGCAAAGGACCTTGTGAAGATGCTGGAGGAAACAGGTACAAAAGTATCTATATCCACAGTAAAACAGGTCCTATATCGACATAACCTGAAATGCCGCTCAGCAAGGAAGAAGCCACTGCTCCAAACTGTCATAAAAAAGCCAGACTACAGTTTGCAACTGCACATGGGGACAAACTTTGTACTTTTTGGAGAAATGTCCTCTGGTCTGATGAAACAAAAATAGATTAAACAAAAATGTTTGGCCATAATGATGTTTGGAGGAAAGAGGGGGAGGCTTGCAGCCGAAGAACACCATCCCAACCGTGAAGCACAGGGGGTGGTAGCATCATGTTGTTGGGGTTCGTTGCTGCAGGAGGGACTGGTGCACTTCACAATATAGATGGCATCATGAGGTAGGAAAATTATGTGGATATATTGAAGCAATCTCAAGACATCAGTCAGGAAGTTAAAGCTTGGTCGCAAATGGGTCTTCCAAATGGACAATGACCCCAAGACTTCCAGAGTTGTGGCAAAATGGCTTAAGGACAACAAAGTCAAGGTATTGGAGTGGCCATCACAAAGCCCTGACCACAATCATATAGATAATTTGTGGGCAGAACAGAAAAAGCGTGTGCGAGCAAGGAGGCCTACAAACCTGATTCAGTTACACCAGCTCTGTCAGGAGGAATGGGCCAAAATTCACCCAACTTATTGTGGGAAGCTTGTGGAAGGTTATCCGAAACATTTGACCACAATTTAAAAGGCAATGCTACCAAATAATCATTGGTTGTATGTAAACTTCTGACCCACTGGGAATGTGATGAAAGAAATCATTCTCTCTACTATTATTCTGAATATTCACATTCTTGAAATAAAGTGGTGATCCTAACTGACCGAAGGCAGGGAATTTAAAAACTGACTTTAAATGTAGTTGGCTAAGGTGTATGTAAACTTCCAACTTCAACTGTACTTAAACATAATAAAATCAACATTTTTAGAATTTTTGATTCTTCGACTGTCTAGTTGATTGTTAGTTCTCAGAGATGATCTTATTTAAAAAAATATATGGCTACATCATTTTCTACATACTTTATATCTGGTTTTAGTTGTTTAAGTTGAAGCATTTTACATGCCGAAAAAAGGGGGAAAAATCATTATATTAAATGTTTCAATATGTTGTTCGACAGCAAACGAAAATGAGCTTTTTTGATTGGTGGAAGTAGTACCTTTTTATTTGACCTTTATTTAACTAGGCAAGTCAGTTAAGAACAAATTCTTATTTTCAATGACAGCCTAGGAACAGTGGGTTAACTGCCTGTTCAGGGGCAGAACGACAGATTTGTGCCTTGTCAGCTCGGGGGTTTGAACTTGCAACCTTCCGGTTACTAGTGCAACGCCCTAACCACTAGGCTACCCTGCCACCTCGTTGACAGCACGGTATGAGCAAGGCATCAGTTCCATCCTACCTGCTTGCTTGGCATCGTTGGGCTTGATGCAGCGCACGTACGACGGCTCCTTGGACATCAGGATCTCCATTAACTTGGCCAGGCTGGTCTTGAACTGGGTCGCTGCCTGGAGGCAGAGACAGAGGGAGAGAAGAAAGAGTGAGCACCGAGCGAGGGATGTAGAGGAGCAGGGAGGACGGCTGCTGGCCAGACTGAGGCAGAGACCGGACAGAACACTGGTCCCAGTGTGCAGGTCACATTGCCCCAGGCAGTGACAGGGTTTGGGGGCAGGGCCAGCGAGAGAGAGAGAGAGAGAATGCGTCGTCAACAATGCACACAAACAGTCAACGGAGTCGACACCCTCGACCACCGTGTATGTGTGGAGGGCAACCGAGTGTCAGGGCATTCCTGAGTGTGTGAGCGGGGAGCAGAGATTCCCCTGTCACTCACTCGACCCTTCAGTGTGGAGGGAGGAAGATCCACAGAGCATAAACAAGTGGCTGTTTGTAAGTGTGTATGAGACAGGACATGTATACAGTGGGGCAAAAAAGTATTTAGTCAGCCACCAATTGTGCAAGTTCTCCCACTTAAAAAGATGAGGCCTGTAATTTTCATCATAGGTACACTTCAACTATGACAGACAAAATGAGAAAAAAAAAATCCAGAAAATCACATTGTAGGATTTTGAATGAATTTATTTGCAAATGATGGTGGAAAATAAGCATTTGGTCACCTACAAACAAGCAAGATTACTGGCTCTCACAGACCTGTAACTTCTTCTTTAAGACCTGTATTAATGGCACCTGTTTGAACTTGTTATCAGTATAAAAAGACACCTGTCCACAACCTCAAACAGTCACACTCCAAACTCCACTATGGCCAAGACCAAAGAGCTGTCAAAGGACACCAGAAACAAAATTGTATACCTGCACCAAGCTGAGAAGACTGAATCTGCAATAGGTAAGCAGCTTGGTTTGAAGAAATCAACTGTGGGAGCAATTATTAGGAAATGGAATACAAGACCACTGATAATCTCCCTCGATCTGGGGCTCCACACAAGATCTCACCCTGTGGGGTCAAAATGATCACAAGAACGGTGAGGAAAAATCCCAGAACCACACGGGGGGACCTAGTGAATGACCTGCAGAGAGCTGGGACCAAAGTAACAAAGCCTACCATCAGTAACACACTATGCCGCCAGGGACTCAAATCCTGCAGTGCCAGACGTGTCCCCCTGCTTAAGCCAGTGCATGTCCAGGCCCGTCTGAAGTTTGCTAGAGAGCATTTGGATGATCCAGAAGAAGATTGGGAGAATGTCATATGGTCAGATGAAACCAAATTAGAACTTATTGGTAAAAACTCAACTCATCGTGTTTGGAGGACAAAGAATGCTGAGTTGCATCCAAAGAACACCATACCTACTGTGAAGCATGGGGGTGGAAACATCATGCTTTGGGGCTGTTTTTCTGCAAAGGGACCAAGACGACTGATCCATGTAAAGGAAAGAATGAATGGGGCCATGTATTGTGAGATTGAGTGAAAACCTCCTTCCATCAGCAAGGGCATTGAAGATGAAACGTGGCTGGGTCTTTCAGCATGACAATGATCCCAAACACACCGCCCGGGCAACGAAGGAGTGGCTTCGTAAGAAGCATTTCAAGGTCCTGGAGTGGCCTAGCCAGTCTCCAGATCTCAACCCCATAGAAAATCTTTGGAGGGAGTTGAAAGTCTGTGTTGCCCAGCAACAGCCCCAAAACATCACTGCTCTAGAGGAGATCTGCATGGAGGAATGGGCCAAAATACCAGCAACAGTGTGTGAAGACTTACAGAAAACGTTTGACCTCTGTCATTGCCAACAAAGGGTATATAACAAAGTATTGAGATAAACTTTTGTTATTGACCAAATACTTATTTTCCACCATAATTTGCAAATAAATTCATTAAAAATCCTACAATGTGATTTTCTGGATTTTTTTTCTCTCATTTTGTCTGTCATAGTTGAAGTGTACCTATGATGAAAATTACAGGCCTCTCTCATATTTTTAAGTGGGAGAACTTGCACAATTGGTGGCTGACTAAATACTTTTTTGCCCCACTGTATATGGGTCTGTGTATCGGTATACATTGTGTGACCTTTGCCCTCTGAGTGGTACTACAGGGACGGCTGTTCTCACCGTCTCAGGTCTCCTGCTGTCCTTCAGCTCCGCCCGGTCAAAGCACTGGGTCAGAATCTTATTATCAGACATACACATGACCTGTGGATGGACAACACATAGAGAATGAGTACAACTCACTACGACTAGAACTACCACACTGCTCTTCAAACTCACACACACACACACGGAGAGAGACCGATAGACAGAGTCTACCAGTGACACAACATAATCTTAGAGTCTAGTTTCCAATGATATCATCCATCTCTTATCTAAATAATTTCCCCATTGTCCTGAACTCTCTCTCTCTCACCTCTTTCAAGTTCCTGAAGAGGAGGTCATTGTTCTTGTCCAGAAAGCCTAAAGGAGGGAAGAGAGATAGTAAGAGAACATGCACTCCCAATATGGTTTGGGGATGAATGTAATTACACACACAGTAAACAGACCACTACAAGAAGTACAGGAGCTTCCCAGGACAAACGTAAAGACCTGAGCACAGGACATCCTTCCTCTCCCTCTGATCATCTTACTCTCGCGTCCTGCTGCTCCATTCACACACACACACACACACACACACACCGTTGACGTTGTAGTTGACCTCGCCAGCGTAGTGCAGCAGTCTGAACTCCTCTCGGCCCATCACCTTCCGGGTCTTTCCATCGGTCAGCTTGTGACTACGAGGATCACACAAACATTAAGTGACAAATTATTAGGGCACACCATAGCAAAACATAATGCAATGGAAAACCAAAACAAGCTTTTTTTATTGAACACGTTCAGGTAAACCCTCCCTGTTTGTCTGTTTTCTTCCATTTGGTACCTAACGAACACAATTTAAACTCAGCAAAAAAAAGAAACGTCCCCTTTTCAGGACCCTGTCTTTCAAAGGTCATTCATAAAGATCTTCATTGTAAAGGGTTTAAACACTGATTCCTATGCTTGTTCAATGAACCATAAACAATTCATGAACATGCACCTGTGGAACGGTCGTTAAGACACTAACAGCTTACAGACGGTAGGCAATTAAGGTCACAGTTATGAAAACTTAGGACACTAAAGAGGCCTTTCTACTGACTCTGAAAAACACCAAAATAAAGATGCCCAGGGTCCCTGCTCATCTGCGTGAACGTGACTTAGGCATGCTGCAAGGAGGCATGAGGACTGCAGATGTGGCCAAGGCAATAGATTGCAATGTCCGTACTGTGAGACGCCTACGACAGCGCTACAGGGAGACAGGACGGAAAGCTGATCATCCTCGCAGTGGCAGACCACGTGTGACAACACCTGCACAGGATCGGTACATCCGAACATCACACCTGCCAGACAGGTACAGGATGGCAACTGCTCGAGTTACATCAGGAACGCACAATCCCTGCATCAGTGCTCAGACTGTCCGCAATAGGCTGAGTTAGGCTGGAATGAGAGCTTGTAGGCCTGTTGTAAGGCAGGTCCTCACCAGACATCACCGGCAACAACGTCGCCTATGGACACAAACCCACCATCGCGTTTATCATCGAAGGAATGAGCGTTACACCGAGGACTGTACTCTGTAGCGGGATGGATTTGGAGGTGGAGCGTCCGTCATGGTCTGGGGCAGTGCGTGAGCTTGTTGCCATTGCAGGCAATCTCAATGATGTGCGTTACAGGGAAGACATCCTCCTCCCTCATGTGGTGCCCTTCCTGCAGGCTTATCCTGACATGACTCTCCAGCATGACAATGCCACCAGCCATACTGCCCGTTCTGTGCGTGATTTCCTGCAAAGCATTCCCCCCAGAAATGTCCGGGACCTTGCAGGTGCCTTGGTGGAAGAGTGGGGTAACATCTCACAGAACTGGAAAATCTGGTGCAGTCCATGAGGAGGAGATGCACTGCAGTACTTAATGCAGCTGGTGGCCACACCAGATACTGACTGTTACTTATGATTTTGACCCTCCCCCCCTTTGTTCAGGGACACATTATTCCATTTCTGTTAGTCACATGTGTGTGGAACTTGTTCAGTTTATGTCTCAGTTGTTGAATCTTGCTATGTTCATACAAATATTTCCACATGTTAAGTTTGCTGAAAGTAAACGCAGTTGACAGCTTAAAGGAAAACTCCATTGGTTTCATTAGTAAATTGTTGACATAGTCCCAAAATGTTTTGCTTGTCACCAATCAAGTTTTCAAGATTCTACATTCAACAGAGAAATTATTCCCTTATGATGCAGGGATGACTTCTGTATTTTGAAAGTTGGGTGGAGTTTTCCATGCATTTTGTTCCATGAGCATTTTTTACAGCCAGGTCTCACGACAACTTCTGTTGCTAGGTTAGCAGAGGGAGGTTTGGGTGTGTGCGTTTGTATGTGCGTAGACTCACGTCGTCAAGTGGGCGTGGCCTCCCACAGTATTCTCCAACTTCTCCAGGAAGGTGATGTCACTGGCGTCACCTGGCCTCAGGCACTCCTCATCCTGACACAGAGACACAGAGACAGAGAGAGAGACACAGAGAGAGAGACAGAGAGAGAGAGAGAGAGAGACAGAGAGAGAGAGAGAGAGAGACAGAGAGAGAGAGAGAGAGAGAGAGAGAGAGAGACAGAGAGAGAGAGAGAGAGAGAGACACAGAGAGAGAGAGAGAGAGACACAGAGAGAGAGACACAGAGAGAGAGACACAGAGAGAGAGACACAGAGAGAGAGACACAGAGAGAGAGACACAGAGAGAGAGACACAGAGAGAGAGACACAGAGAGAGACACAGAGAGAGAGACACAGAGAGAGAGAGAGAGAGACACAGAGAGAGAGAGAGAGAGACACAGAGAGAGAGAGAGAGAGACACAGAGAGAGAGAGAGAGAGACACAGAGAGAGAGAGAGAGAGACACACAGAGAGAGAGAGAGAGAGACACAGAGAGAGAGAGAGACACAGAGAGAGAGAGAGACACAGAGAGAGAGAGAGACACGGACAGAGACACGGACAGAGACACGGACAGAGACACGGACAGAGACACGGACAGAGACACGGACAGAGGGACGGACAGAGAGACGGACAGAGAGACAGAGACAGAGGGACAGAGACAGAGGGACAGAGAGAGAGACAGAGACAGAGGGACAGAGACAGAGGGACAGAGACAGAGGGACAGAGACAGAGGGACAGAGACAGAGGGACAGAGACAGAGGGACAGAGACAGAGGGACAGAGACAGAGGGACAGAGACAGAGGGACAGAGACAGAGGGGAGAGCGAGAAAGAATGAAAGCGAAAAAATACATTAGATGGACAGTTGACTGTGACAGTAGGATATACCAGATGGAGAGGGGCCCAAGAGAGAGAAAGGTGAAAAGCTCAGGGTTAAATTAAAGACTGAAACAGATTCTCACCAGAATGGAGATGATGCCTTTGAACTTCTCCTCCACCAGATCACAGATGATCTTGTTGTTGAAGTACTGCACAGGCTCCCACTGTGAGACAGCAAGGAACACAACGGCATCTAAAAATCGCTTGTTTAGAAGACGGAACAGTCCTACATGTTAACGGTTGTAAAAGAAAACATTCACAGAATGCTGAGAATCCGGGACAAGAACATTCTGAACCCACACTTTATGCACATTGTCAATCAAACCTTTATTGATGTTTGCTGCCGCACACACACACACAGTTTACCGCCACATTATTACCACAAACACCACAGAACACAGCCCACGTTGTACAACAACGTCCCCTTTGACGGGTGTCTAACTGGACACGAATCTCTCTCCCACGGCCCTCTGCACTCCTCTCCTTCATGGGCCCGTATTCACGAGGCGTCTCAGAGTAAGAGTGCTGACGTATGATCAGGTTCACCCTTTTCATATAAATCTCAGTCATTACGATCTACAAGCCAAAACTGATCCTAGATCAGCAGCACTCCTGTTCTGAGATTCTTCGCCAATATGGGCCCTGAATCGTAGTGGAGCGGGGCCACCAATCACCGTGTCGACAGTCACGCAGAGCCGACGGGGAGAAGGTAGAAGGAGAGGACCGGACAGAGAAGAAAGCGAGAGGTGGAAGAGGACGGTAAAAAGAGAGGGGGGGAATGAAAAGAGGGAGAAGTGGGAAGAGAGAGCGAGAAGAAAAGCTAGAGAAATGGAGGAGAGCAGTAGAGGGAGGGTAAGGTCCCTCCAAGACGGATAGAAGCATCAAGGCAGAGGGCTGAGAGGGGAGGCAGAGTGACGAGGGGATGGAGAAGATGGACTGACAAAACAAAGAGAGAGCAGTCTCACCGTGATTCCCTCGGCTTCGTACTCATCCTGCTCGGACTTGAGGGTGAGCTCGATGAAGAGCTGCTGCAGCTTCTCGTTGCAGTAGTTAATGCAGAACTGCTCAAAACTGCAACACACACACACACACGATTACAGATTATCTTTTCACGTGACAATGATATTCAAACGCAAACTTGACATTAATATACACCGAATCGTAATGACGAATCGTAATGACAGTAAATGGTAAACGCTATCAAAGACACACAGGATTATGGGAAAATGAGTTTTATACATATACATATATGTAAATGTATACATACATATACATATACACATACATATATATATGTATATAGTGCCTTGCGAAAGTATTCAGCCCCCTTGAACTTTGTGACCTTTTTCCACATTTCAGGCTTCAAACATAAAGATATAAAACTGTATTTTTTTGTGAAGAATCAACAAGTGGGACACAATCATGAAGTGGAACGACATTTATTGGATATTTCAAACTTTTTTAACAAATCAAAAACTGAAAAATTGGGCGTGCAAAATTATTCAGCCCCCTTAAGTTAATACTTTGTAGCGCCACCTTTTGCTGCGATTACAGCTGTAAGTCGCTTGGGGTATGTCTCTATCAGTTTTGCACATCGAGAGACTGACATTATTTTTGAACCATTCCATTGTAGATTTTGCTTTATGTTTTGGATCATTGTCTTGTTGGAAGACAAATCTCCGTCCCAGTCTCAGGTCTTTTGCAGACTCCATCAGGTTTTCTTCCAGAATGGTCCTGTATTTGGCTCCATCCATCTTCCCAATCTTCCCTGTCCCTGCTGAAGAAAAGCAGGCCCAAACCATGATGCTGCCACCACCATGTTTGACAGTGGGGATGGTGTGTTCAGCTGTGTTGCTTTTACGCCAAACATAACGTTTTGCATTGTTGCCAAAAAGTTCAATTTTGGTTTCATCTGACCAGAGCACCTTCTTCCACATGTTTGGTGTGTCTCCCGGGTGGCTTGTGGCAAACTTTAAACGACACTTTTTATGGATATCTTTAAGAAATGGCTTTCTTCTTGCCACTCTTCCATAAAGGCCAGATTTGTGCAATATACGACTGATTGTTGTCCTATAGACAGAGTCTCCCACCTCAGCTGTAGATCTCTGCAGTTCATCCAGAGTGATCATGGGCCTCTTGGCTGCATCTCTGATCAGTCTTCTCCTTGTATGAGCTGAAAGTTTAGAGGGACGGCCAGGTCTTGGTAGATTTGCAGTGGTCTGATACTCCTTCCATTTCAATATTATCGCTTGCACGGTGCTCCTTGGGATGTTTAAAGCTTGGGAAATCTTTTTGTATCCAAATCCGGCTTTAAACTTCTTCACAACAGTATCTCGGACCTGCCTGGTGTGTTCCTTGTTCTTCATGATGCTCTCTGCGCTTTTAACGGACCTCTGAGACTATCACAGTGCAGGAGCATTTATACGGAGACTTGATTACACACAGGTGGATTGTATTTATCATCATTAGTCATTTAGGTCAACATTGGATCATTCAGAGATCCTCACTGAACTTTTGGAGAGAGTTTGCTGCACTGAAAGTAAAGGGGCTGAATAATTTTGCACGCCCAATTTTTCAGTTTTTGATTTGTTAAAAAAGTTTGAAATATCCAATAAATGTCGTTCCACTTCATGATTGTGTCCCACTTGTTGTTGATTCTTCACAAAAAAAATACAGTTTTATATCTTTATGTTTGAAGCCTGAAATGTGGCAAAAGGTCGCAAAGTTCAAGGGGGCCAAATACTTTCGCAAGGCACTGTATATATATATATATATTCCTCTGGTACCTGTTGTGCTGGAAGACTTCAAAACCATAGATATCCAGGAGACCAATGACAGAAGCATTCTTATACGTCTCGTCCTAGAAGACAAAGAAGGGTTAACTCCTCACAATAGCCTCCGTGAAGAAGCATTCATAAACTGTTTCTAAACCGTGTACAGCCAACAGACTAAGTGTAAATGAGCAGTTCGTTATTTATTAACATATATACACACCTAACGAAGCACCGTGTAACAATGAACTCACAGCAGACATGGTCCAGACGCCCGACACCATCTCACAGCTCAAACATGCAATAACCTATCCCCTATCAGACAACCGTCTGCACAGAAACGCATTGCTGTCGAACGAACAATACTGCTCTGTCCAACATGTAGTATTACAACACATCCACAAGGGGGAGTCCTACTACCACTGTGGTGTAAACGGCCAGCTGAGGTCAAAAGCGCAGGCTGACAGGAGGGGCAGAAGAATGGGGTAGATATAGGGATCATTGGTAAGCGGAGCGTTAGCGGGGTGTTAAGTTATTTAGGGGTGTGTGGTGTTACCTTGTAAGCCAGGGAGACGTTGATCTTGTTGACGAGCCAGGTGAAGGTGCGGCCGTACACGGCCTTAGACAGGGCGTCCCGGGCCGACGACGCCTGCTCCAGGTTCAGAGGGCTCTTCAGCTGGAGGACACACACACACAGAGAAGAATGGAAACAGTTCTTCTACAATTCCTCACTTGCCTCACTTATATGTTGAATATAGAACGTGGGAACGTTCTCATAGAAGGTTCCAGCCTACCTCTTCCCCTTTGGCGATGATCTTTTTGTGTGTTAGCGCTTCTTTCAGGACCAAACCATCCACTCCTAGTAACTGCAAGGTCGACAGCCAAAACTTGAACACACCTCCAAACTCATTCTTTCAACACCAGTATCAATGTTATTTATCCTACTGAGCCAATGAACGGTGATGCTATCGAGTTAAGACAGTAATGTGTTATGAGTATCGACAGGGTACATGAGTATCGACAGGGTACATGAGTATCGACAGGGTACATGAGTATCGACTCCTGACTATCCACTGTAGTCAGGAGGAAGAGGTCATACCCTCGCCAGGTATTTGATCTGTGTGTCTGTAGTGATGTAGGCATTGCCGCTGTCCTCTCCTCCATACTGAATGTTCCCCAAGTGAAGGACGCTGGCAATAATGTTTAACAGCTCCTACACACAGAGACACAGAGAGAGAGCGAGACAGAGAGAGAGAGAACGAGAGAGAGAGACAGAGCGAGAGACGGAGCGAGAGAGAGAGAGAGAGAGAAAAAAAAGCCATGTGAACATTAGACATGATAAGATTATACACATTTTATTGTGATGGTCTGAAGACAAAGTTATCTTGATGACTGCAATTATTAGATCTTGGACTTGACGAGTTATAAAATATAATTCAACTGACCATCCTCCCCCCACATGCGTGCATATACAACATATAGTGAAGTTCGCCTCTTTTATTGTGTGTGGTGTAAAGTACTTAAGTAAAATACTTTGAAATACTACTCAAGTAGATGTTTGTGGTATCTGTAATTTACAGTTTATATTTTTGACAACTTCTACTTAAATACATTCCTAAAGAAAATATTGTACCTTTTAACTCCATACATTTTCCCTGACACCCAAAAGTAATTGTTACATTTTGAATGCTTAGCAGAACAGAATTGGAAAATGGTCCAATTCACACACTTATCAAGTTAACATCCCTGGTCATCCCTGTTGATAGTTACATATATTAAAAACCAAATACTTTTACTACAGTAGTATTTTACTGGGTGACTTACTTTCACTTGAGTCATTTTCCATTTTAAAAAAAAGGTATCTTTACATTTAGTCAAGTATGAGAATGTGGTACTTTTTCCCCACCACTGAGTCCTGTATACTATATACACTGCTCAAAAAAATAAAAGGGAACACTAAAATAACACATCCTAGATCTGAATGAATGAAATATTCTTATTAAATACTTTTTTCTTTACATAGTTGAATGTGCTGACAACAAAATCACAAAAATGATCAATGGAAATCAAATTCATCAACCCATGGAGGTCTGGATTTGGAGTCACACTCAAAATTAAAGTGGAAAACCACACTACAGGCTGATCCAACTTTGATGTAATGTCCAAGTCAAAATGAGGTCAAAATGAGTCAAAATGAGGCTCAGTAGTGTGTGTGGCCTCCACGTGCCTGTATGACCTCCCTACAACGCCTGGGCATGCTCCTGATGAGGTGGCGGATGGTCTCCTGAGGGATCTCCTCCCAGACCTGGACTAAAGCATCCGCCAACTCCTGGACTGTCTGTGGTGCAATGTGGCGTTGGTGGATGGAGCGAGACATGATGTCCCAGATGTGCTCAATTGGATTCAGGTCTGGGGAACGGGCGGGCCAGTCCATAGCATCAATGCCTTCCTCTTGCAGGAACTGCTGACACTCCAGTCACATGAGGTCTAGCATTGTCTTGCATTAGGAGAAACCCAGGGCCAACCGCACCAGCATATGGACTCACAAGGGGTCTGAGGAGCTCATCTCGGTAGCTAATGGCAGTCAGGCTACCTCTGGCGAGCACATGGAGGGCTGTGCGACCCCCCAAAGAAATGCCACCCCACACCATGACTGACCCACCGCCAAACTGGTCATGCTGGAGAATGTTGCAGGCAGCAGAATGTTCTCCACGGCATCTCCAGACTGTCACATGTGCTCAGTGTGAACCTGCTTTCATCTGTGAAGAGCACAGGGCGCCAGTGGCGAATTTGCCAATCTTGGTGTTCTCTGGCAAATGCCAAACGTCCTGCACGGTGTTGGGCTGTGGACGTCGGGCCCTTATGCCACCCTCATGGAGTCTGTTTCTGACCGTTTGAGCAGACACATGCACATTGCCTGCTGGAGGTCATTTTGCAGGGCTCTAGCAGTGCTCCTCCTGCTCCTCTCTGCACAAAGGCGGAGGTAGCGGTCCTGCTGCTGGGTTGTTGCCCTCCTACGGTCTCCTGGTGTACTGGCCTGTCTCCTGGTAGTGCCTCCATGCTCTGGACACTACGCTGACAGACACAGCAAACCTTCTTGCCACAGCTCGCATTGATGTGCCATCCTGGCTGAGCTGCACTACCTGAGCCACTTATGTGGGTTGTAGACTCCGTCTCATGCTACCACTAGAGTGAAAGCACCGCCAGCATTCAAAAGTGACCAAAACATCAGCCAGGAAGCATAGGAACTGAGAAGTGGTCTGGTCACCACCTGCAGAACCACTCCTTTATTGGGGGTGTCTTGCTAAATGCCTGTAATTTCCACCTGTTGTCTATTCCATTTGCACAACAGCATGTGAAATTTATTGTCAATCAGTGTTGCTTCCTAAGTGGACAGTTTGATTTCACAGAAGTGTGATTGACTTGGAGTTACATTGTGTTGTTTAAGTGTTCCCTTTATTTTTTTGAGCAGTGCACCTGCTCTCTCCCTCTTCCCTCACTGAACAGAGAAATAATGAGCTCTGGCCCAAAGCCCAGACCACAGTCATGAAAATGCAAAAAAACATCCACACAAATCAGCCCTCTCATCACACACACACACACAGTCCCAACACACGCACATATAAGATAAGACCACTTTATTGGTCAATATAGACAGTCACACAACCTGACTATATACACAAGACTGCAGCAAAGGGGAATACAGCATGTTACTGCACAACCGTAATAACAAAACAGAGGGTGGTACCCAAAGCATAGACGGGATTGGTCAGACAGTCAAAAATGGAATAAGTGTTCAGTAGTAGTAAGGTGATCACCAACACACCGACCTAAGCGGCTAACATCATGTCTGTGTGTCTGTGTTGTAAGAGCAGGTTCTTACCTCCACCTCGTCCTCGCTGAAGCCGATGACAGACAGGGCTTTCCTCACCACCTTCCAGTCGCTGCGGTCGTTGATGGAGCTCACCTTGGGACAGTTCCCCTGAGAAACCCACACAGACAAAACACGGTTGAAGCCTCATCTACGCAGGCGTGTGCAAGTCGCATACTGAACGCCCACACATTCATTGGCTGACTAAATAAAGTGTCTGTGCGCGTGCAGAAATATTGTAGGTCTCAGCGGGGGAGTGAGGAGGGATAGACAACTCCTTCACCTGAGAGCATCTCTATAGCAGCACTAATAACACACTGGGTCCATTAACCAGGTCCCACTGGGCCACAGCCAGCACACACTAGAGAACATGAGCGAGTGTGAGAGAGAGCGGGTGTGAGAGAGAGCGGGTGTGAGAGTGTGAGAGAGAGCGGGTGTGAGAGAGAGAGAGCGAGAGTGAGAGAGAGAGAGAGCAGACACACACCTCTTCCTTCGGGATGGAGCATGTGTCGAGCTGTTTGGGGTTCAGGTCAAAAGTTACGCAATCGTGTGTGATTTGAGATGTATCCCGAAGGAAGAGGTGTGTGTCTGCTCTCTCTCTCTCTCTCTCTCTCTCTCTCTCTCTCTCACACCCGCTCTCTCTCACAGAAGTTGGAGACAAGGAGAGTGTCCCATTCCAGACCCAACCATAGAGTGAAACTCCCACCTTGACGAGGTACTGGTACTGCTGGGGGTTTCTCTCCAGGCCCAGGCGCCGCAGCAGATCCTCCTCACCCCCCTCAATCAGCTGGTAGAAGATGTGGAAGTTCCTCTCGCCGTGGTTCTGGTGCACCACCCGTGACTTCTCCAGCAGGTAGTTGAGGATGTGGCCCCCTACCGGTGCACCCTGCCGCCGGGAGAGAGGGAACCGGGGAACGGGGGAGGAGGAGAGGGGGGTGAGGCAGGGATACTGAGACAGACACAGAGCCACATGCAGGTGTAGAAGGTCCCCAGGACAGTACAGTAACGTAGGAGTGGAAAAATAAACATATTGTACAAGTTAATATGGAAGGACTGGCAGTGTTTATGTACTGGTTTCCCCCTTACAGGAACATACTCGGTCATTGGTGTGTGTGTGTGTGTGTGTGTGTGTGACCACTCACTCACCTTGAAGTCAAACTGGATGTCCATGTATTTACCGAAGCGGCTGGAGTTGTCGTTGCGTAACGTTTTGGCATTTCCAAAAGCCTGGGGTCACACATTGGGATGAAGAGGTAGACAGAGAGGAGGGAGAGACAGGAGACAGAGGAGGAGCGAAAAGGGGAGGTAAACAGGAGAGAGGACGGAGAAGGGGGATACAGGAGGGAGACCGAAGAGGAGCGAAAAGGGGAGGTAAACAGGAGAGAGGACGGAGAAGGGGGATACAGGAGGGAGACCGAAGAGGAGCGAAAAGGGGAGGTAAACAGGAGAGAGGACGGAGAAGGGGGATACAGGAGGGAGACCGAAGAGGAGCGAAAAGGGGAGGTAAACAGGAGAGAGGACGGAGAAGGGGGATACAGGAGGGAGACCGAAGAGGAGCGAAAAGGGGAGGTAAACAGGAGAGAGGACGGAGAAGGGGGATACAGGAGGGAGACCGAAGAGGAGCGAAAAGGGGAGGTAAACAGGAGAGAGGACGGAGAAGGGGGATACAGGAGGGAGACCGAAGAGGAGCGAAAAGGGGAGGTAAACAGGAGAGAGGACGGAGAAGGGGGATACAGGAGGGAGACCGAAGAGGAGCGAAAAGGGGAGGTAAACAGGAGAGAGGACGGAGAAGGGGGATACAGGAGGGAGACCGAAGAGGAGCGAAAAGGGGAGGTAAACAGGAGAGAGGACGGAGAAGGGGGATACAGGAGGGAGACCGAAGAGGAGCGAAAAGGGGAGGTAAACAGGAGAGAGGACGGAGAAGGGGGATACAGGAGGGAGACCGAAGAGGAGCGAAAAGGGAAGGTAAACAGGAGAGAGGACGGAGAAGGGGGATACAGGAGGGAGACCGAAGAGGAGCGAAAAGGGGAGGTAAACAGGAGAGAGGACGGAGAAGGGGGATACAGGAGGGAGACCGAAGAGGAGCGAAAAGGGGAGGTAAACAGGAGAGAGGACGGAGAAGGGGGATACAGGAGTGGGGAGGGTAGACAGGTGTGTTAAAGTGGTGTCAGAGGGTCAGGAGGTGTGCTGGGCTGTGACTGAGACACGGGGCTAGATTACAGGGCAGTCTGAGACACGGGGCTAGATTACAGGGCAGTCGGTCGGTCTGTCTGGACCGCTCTGCTCCTAACACATCTGTGCCCCATCTGTCTGGACTTCACTAGTCTACAGCCCATCCAGCCAAACACACCACAGCTCAATACAGTACACTAAATGAGTAGAGAGCCTGCTCACACTCCAGGACAGGCCACACACACACAAATATGATGTCTTGTTTTAGACTGGACCAAGCCAGACACATGCAGTGGATGACATGGTATTCCCCCCCAGTGTTGACCTCTAGGACAGGGTTGGACTGCAGCAGGCGGTCCTTGACCGTCTCCACCTGGTCGCTGGCGGGACAGGTCACGGCGTAGTACTGCAGGATCTTCTTTGAGGCCTCCGTCTTGCCAGCACCGCTCTCCCCAGAGATGAGGATGCACTGGTCCCTACGCTCCGTCCGCATGGACCGGTAAGAGTTGTCAGACACCGCGTAGCTGGAAGAGGAGACAGACAGACAGACAGAGAGAGAGAGACAGAGAGAGAGAGAGAGCATGAGTCAGTGAAGTACTGTAGTGGAGTGGGACAGCTAGCAAACAGAGGCACTTTGTCATCGCATCCTCCTGAACCTTCAATTTAGAGTAGAGGGGATACAGTAGAGGGGATACAGTAGAGTAGAGAGGATACATTAGAGTAGATACAGTAGAGTAGAGGATACAGTAGAGTAGAGGATACAGTAGAGGGGATACAGTAGAGTAGAGTAGATACAGTAGAGTAGATACAGTAGAGTAGAGGATACAGTAGAGGGGATACAGTAGAGTGGAGGGGATACAGTGGAGAATAGAGTAGAGCGGATACAGTAGAGTAGAGGGGATACAGTAGAGTAGAGGGGATACAGTAGAGTAGAGGGGATACAGTATGGGGATACAGTATGGGGATACAGTAGAGTTGAGGGGATACAGTAGAGGGGATACAGTAGAGGGGATACAGTAGAGTAGAGGGGATACAGTAGAGTAGATACAGTAGAGGGGATACAGTAGAGTAGAGGGGATACAGTAGAGTAGAGGGGATACAGTAGAGTAGAGTGGATACAGTAGAGTGGAGTGGATACAGTAGAGTGGAGTGGATACAGTAGAGTAGAGGGGACACAGTAGAGTAGAGGGGATACAGTAGAGTAGAGGGGATACAGTAGAGTAGAGGGGATACAGTAGAGTAGAGGGGATACAGTATGGGGATACAGTATGGGGATACAGTAGAGTTGAGGGGATACAGTAGAGGGGATACAGTAGAGGGGATACAGTAGAGGGGATACAGTAGAGGGGATACAGTAGAGTAGAGGGGATACAGTAGAGTAGATGGGATACAGTAGAGTAGAGGGGATACAGTAGAGTAGAGGGGATACAGTAGAGTAGAGGGGATACAGTAGAGTAGAGGGGATACAGTATGGGGATACAGTAGAGTTGAGGGGATACAGTAGAGGGGATACAGTAGAGTAGAGGGGATACAGTAGAGTAGAGGGGATACAGTAGAGTAGAGGGGATACAGTAGAGTAGAGGGGATACAGTATGGGGATACAGTAGAGTTGAGGGGATACAGTAGAGGGGATACAGTAGAGGGGATACAGTAGAGTAGAGGGGATACAGTAGAGTAGAGGGGATGCAGTATGGGGATACAGTAGAGTTGAGGGGATACAGTAGAGGGGATACAGTAGAGGGGATACAGTAGAGTAGATACAGTAGAGGGGATACAGTAGAGTAGAGGGGATACAGTAGAGTAGAGGGGATACAGTAGAGTAGAGGGGATACAGTAGGGTAGAGGGGATACAGTAGAGTGGAGTGGATACAGTAGAGTGGAGTGGATACAGTAGAGTAGAGGTGACACAGTAGAGTAGAGGGGATACAGTAGAGTAGAGGGGATACAGTAGAGGGGATACAGTAGAGTAGAGTGGATACAGTAGAGTAGATACAGTAGAGGGGATACAGTAGAGTAGAGGGGATACAGTAGAGTAGATACAGTAGAGGGGATACAGTAGAGTAGAGGGGATACAGTAGAGTAGATACAGTAGAGTAGAGGGGATACAGTATAGTAGATACAGTAGAGTGGAGGGGATACAGTAGAGGGGATACAGTAGAGTGGAGGGGATACAGTAGAGTAGAGGGGACACAGTAGAGTAGAGGGGATACAGTAGAGTAGAGGGGATACAGTAGAGTAGAGGATACAGTAGAGTAGAGGATACAGTAGAGTAGAGGATACAGTAGAGTAGAGGGGATACAGTAGAGTGGAGGGGATACAGTAGAGTGGATACAGTAGAGTAGATACAGTAGAGTAGAGGGGATACAGTAGAGTAGATACAGTAGAGGGGATACAGTAGAGTAGAGGGGATACAGTAGAGTAGAGGGGATACAGTAGAGTAGAGGATACAGTAGAGTAGAGGATACAGTAGAGTAGAGGGGATACAGTAGAGTGGAGGGGATACAGTAGAGGGGATACAGTAGAGTGGAGGGGATACAGTAGAGGGGATACAGTAGAGTAGAGGGGATACAGTAGAGTAGATACAGTAGAGGGGATACAGTAGAGTAGAGGGGATACAGTAGAGTAGAGGGGATATTACTACACATTTCCACACAAATCCTCAACTGTTCATAATATAATTTCTTATTTTGTGTAGTTCTGTCTATCTCGTATATGGACAATTCCACAAAATTCTACACATTTTATACCAATTTGATACCTCTGATACCACCTACTACCACACCATCCCCCCCCCCCCCCCCCAAACCCAAACCACCTCCCGTCACCCCCCAACCCACCTCCCTCCCCCCAACCCACCTTCTCCCTTCACCCCCCACAACCCACCTCCCTTCACAACCCACCTCCCAACCCAACCCACCTTCACCCCCAACATCCCCCACAACCCATCTCCCTTCACAACCCACAACCCACCTCCCTTCACCCCCCCCAACCCACCTCCCCAACCCACCTGCCTCCACCCCCCCCAACCCACCTCCCTCCACCCCAACATCTCCCCAACCCACCTCCCTCCTTCTCCCTCCACCCCCCACAACCCACCTCCCTCCACCCCACCTCCCTTCAGCCCACCCCCCACCCCACCCCACCTTTTCCCACATCCCTCTTTTCCCACTCAGACAGACAGAAAACATTTGGCTTCATGGTTGAGTAGCAGCGAAGGAGCAGCGAAGCTGGGAATGCCGAGCGCATGGCAGAATCTCCATAATACAGTCCATTGTTGGTCTGTGGTCAGAGAGTCAGAGGAACCGGCCAGGAATTAACCTCTTCGCCTAGCAACTCAAAACAAACAGGCCCGACGTAATGTATGCCGAGCAGACACTCAGAAACCCTGCCGTTACATAACTGTTAGTCCACGACTCAGTCAACTGGGATGGGAGGAGAAGGGGGAAGATGGTGGGTTGGGATACCCGGGTTACTCACATATGGGGAGAGACCTCGTAGAAGTTTATGCCTCGGTAGCGCTCCATGTGGTTCTTGGTGTAGATCTCCAGATCCTTGTAGGGGTTCACCGACACCAGGACTGAGCCGATGTATGTCTGAGAGAGAGACAAAGACACCCTGAACTCTCTCTTTAAGGTGACAACACAGTGGGGGAATGCTGGGATGCATCTACACACAGTGTATTTGTATCTTCGGCAGGCACAAATTCATGAGGGCAGCAACATGTTACGCAACAGAATACAAAAACAAGCGTTGTTTATTGGACAAGTTCAGGTCTTCCTTCCCCTTTTGCGTTTGTTTGCTACCTAATGAATATGACCCGGGAGGCGAGTGTAATTGGGGTAGGTCGTCTTACATAGATGAGGTTCTCCTTGAAGCGCTTGCGGAGGTTCTCGATGAAGGCCGCCTCGCTGGTGTGGTTCTCCAGCAGGACAAAGTCCTGCACACCCACCCGGTCCCTGGCCGTCAGGGCACTCTCCATTGTGATCCGCACCCCGTCACTCCCCAACGTCTGGAGGGAGGAGAGAGAAGAGGAGCAGAGGGGAGGTCAGCAATAGGAACCATGAATAGACAAAAATCGTTATAAAAATAAAGCAGGAGAGAGAAGAAGAAAAAAAGAATACCAAAAGACAGAAGAAACATTCTAAGCAGACGCTAGTTAAGTTGGATCACCGTTGCGTGTGAATCTCTATGCCTGACAAGTAAGCGCTCATAACGACCCCAGAATCTAGCTCCAGCACCCCGGAATCTAGCTCCAGCACCCCGGAATCTAGCTCCAGCACCCCGGAATCTAGCTCCAGCACCCCGGAATCTAGCTCCAGCACCCCGGAATCTAGCTCCAGCACCCCGGAATCTAGCTCCAGCACCCCGGAATCTAGCTCCAGCACCCCGGAATCTAGCTCCAGCACGTACTTCAACACACACTCTGACACAACGCTTCGCATAAAAAAGGTACCCATTTCCATCAAAAACCACGACTAAAGAATATTTTGCACAAGAGCCCTCTCTCCCACATTCAATAACATACACAGGCAGACAATGATTGCAGGAACTGGAGTTTTGCAGTGTTCCACACCAAGGAGCTCTCCTTAGAAAACGATTAACTTTGTAATCTTGTGTAAAGCTAGAACTAGAAGCGAGGAGGAACAAAAAAGTTTGCACATCGATCAAAGTCTTACAAGCTCCAACCAAGCTAGAATCCCCAATCTATAAAATAATATGTGCACTCAAACACTTAACTTACATCCTTCAGCTCGTCAATGCGTTTGCCCAGGAACCTGTTTTCTACGATGGAGGCTTGAGTTTTACGTACCAGACCGCAAATGTTACCCAGATCCATGGCTCACTATACAGTAGTCACTATCACTACACAGGACCACACAGATCTGTCACTACGCTCTGGACGCGTCAACAAGGCAGGGACGCACAGGTGATTATGCCAACACACACACACACACACACACGCGCTGACTGCACGCACGTTGATTGTTCATTGTCCATGTTCATTACCACACACACTGTACAGAGCAGCTGCATATGTTGTTGTTGTGTTATTGACACAGTAGGGCCCTGCCCAGGGGAAAGAGAGGTGCTCCTCCACCTAATTAAGGGCTGCAGTGGGTGAGGCAGCTGTTGACAATGTGGCTTGTATCACAGAGGAGAAAAACACAGAGAGAGAGCGAGAGAGCGAGAGAGAGAGATGAAGCAGACAGAACGTGAGAGTGTAGCTGAGGAGGAGAGGAGACTGGAGAGGAACGTGTGCCAGTGTGTGTGTGTGTGTGTGTGTGTGTGTGTGTGTGTGTGTTGCCAGGAAGTGATTCCATTCCTTATCCAGCATCATCACTGTACTCAACGTTCCAAAAACAACTCCCTGCTTCACACAGTACCCTACCCTGCTATACCTCTCTCCCTCTCCCCCTAAAGCAACAGTGAGTTATAACGAGAAATGGCAGGATAGTGAAGTAGTCGCAACAGTTATGTCCCAAATGGCACCCTACTCCCTATATTGTGCACTAATTTTGACCAGGTCCCTTAGGGCTCTGGTTAAAAGTAGTGCACTGTGTAGGGAGTAGGGTGCCAATTGTGCCGACCCCTGGTTGTTAAGAGCTCTACACAGTCTACGCAAGCGAGGTCAACGGAGGTTCCAAAACATTTGGCCGGACAAATGTACGTAAACTACGAAGAGAGCGACAGATGTACGTAAACTTACGTAAACGTTTGCGAAGACAGCGTAGAGCCCTTTAGACTTTAAACCTAATGAATTGCCTCTGCTTGAGGAGTCTCCACACACCAACACCTAATAGCACCATTTAATGTACTTCAGCGTTGTGACTTAATGGCGGGCGAGTTGTTCCAGCTTCATGATTCCTACAGATGTCGGATCTTACTGTGATCACCCTGTTGTCGGGGAACCTTCCTGTAATGCAGTATATTTGAAGGTTTAAAAAGGCTTCTGAAGTTTGGAATTTCCACTCTGAAACTTCAGACTTGATTGTCCCTTACAAAACAAATGTATCAACCCTTAGAATTTTTTAAAATTAATTATAATCCACATTACCTGTTGCTGCATGTTTATGTTCATGCTGTAGCAAACTGGCTCAAATGAAGATTCATGGGGTGATGGCTCAAGCTTTCAGTCCAGCCTTTTTCACTCACTTCATTCACACTGTATCCCTCCGAGGGTCTTTAGGTAGTGGTCACCAGCTCCCCTCCATCTCCTTTCTCTCCTCCACCATCCCCCCTTCAAGTTGCAGGCCCGTATTCACAGTCTCAGAGTAGGAGGGCTGAGCTAGAATACTTAGAATGAAATACGATGATATGGAGAGGGGTGACCTGATCCTAGATCAGCACTTCGACTCTGAAAGGCTTTTGGAATACGGGCCCGGAGCCTTGGTGAGCTATCGTTTCACATGGCCTGGGGGAAAACAAAGAGCCTGCAGTTCCTGAGGAAAAAGTGATCCGTCTTGGGCTGGTGCTGCACTGAGAGAAGTTCTCTCCCAGGGTTCGTTGGGCTGGTTAGTGAGATTGGGCATCTAAATTGCGCCAACATCCAGGGGAAAGCCATAGAAATAGAATTACTAGAATGGACATCCCCATCTAAATTAATGATGCCATGTGTGGACCATTCTACTGATTATATTTATATGGGGAAACATTTCAAGAAATGGAACAGTGCCAACATTCTTCTCTTTCTTTTTAACACAGAGAGGGAGTTCTCTCTCTGACAGGAAGAGGATGAGGAACCTCCTTTCTCCCAGGGCTCATTAGTGAGAAGCCTGTTATCTGGACATCTAATCCAGGGATGAGCAACTTTGAGGGGGTGGGGGCCACAACAAATCTGAACTCATCATGAGGGGCCATAGTTGCTTGCGGGTCTGCATACCCACATCCTTGAAACTGACTAACAAAATAAATGGGGTGCACCCGACTGGTAATTCGACCACGATAACAAGTTCAGACAGGTTGCGGAATTAGCCAGCTAAAATATTTTAGCTGACAAGGGCTAATTGATTGACTATCAGAAACTGACATAAGACAGGGGAAAGCCATAGAAATATAATTACGAGAACGGACATCCCCATCCAAGTTAATGACGTCACAATGGGTGGGTGGACAGTTCTATTGATTCTATTTCTATGGAGAAACCATTTCAAGAAAACAATGGAACAGCGCCAACATTCTTCTCAACACAGGGAGGGAGTTCTCTCTCTGACAGGGAGAGGATGAGGAACCCCCTTTTCTCCCGCGTCTATTTCCCATTCGCTCAGCGTTCTCCCAACACCACCTCTCTCCATTACTTCATTGTTCCTCAATGGGACATTTAGAGTCGTTTTCCTGCCTCCCCACACTCTGCCCCTTCCACACAAACACACACGTCCTCGTTGAACACACCAACACTCCTGCGCTACCAACTGTGCATGCTGTCACCTTTTCCAGATCCTGTGGAGAAAACAAAAGGACCGAGGCCTACTGCGGTGTGCCCGCTCTGGCCCCCTCTAACCGCTCTCCCACTCTCTCAACACTTCTCTCATTCCCTCTCTCCCACCCTTGCCCCCTTTCTCATACCCTCCGCCACTTACCCTCCCCCTGTCTTTCACCCAGTAGATATGGTAGTTGATCAAAATTGTGTTTGTTTTCTGTGTAATCTGAGGGAAATATGAAAATCTAATATGGTCATATATTTGGCAGTTTAGGATGTGCAGCTCAGTTTCCACCTCATTTTGTGGGCATTGTGCACATAGTCAGTCTTTTCTTGAGAGTCAGGTCCGCCTACGGCGACCTTTCTCAATAGCAAGGCTATGCTCACTGAGTCTGTACATAGTCAAAGCTTTCCTGGGTCAGGTATTCTGCCACTGTGTACTCTCTGTTTAGGGCGAAATAGCATTCTAGTTTGCTCAGTTTTTTTGTTAATTGCTTGACACATTGGAAAGAATTATCTTTTTGTTTTCTCATGATTTGGTTGGGTCTAATTGTGTTGCTGTCCTGGGGCTCTGTGGGGTCTGTTTGTGTTTGTGAACAGAGTCCCAGGACCAGCTTGCTTAGGGAACTCTTCTCCAGGTTCATCTCTCTGTAGATGATGGCTTTGTTATGGAAGGTTTTGATGAATCGCTTCCTTTTAGGTGGTTGTAGAATTTAAAAAACACGTCTCTTTTCTGGAATTTGATAATTAGCGGGTATCAGCCTAATTCTGCTCTGCATGCATTATTTGGTGTTTCGCGTTGTACACAAGATATTTTTACAGAATTCTGCATGGAGAGTCAACTTGGTGTTCACTCTACCTGCTCTCACAGAGCAGTGAACAACCGAGTGTGGCTAAGGGGAATGAGTGGGTCTGATGCATAACCATAACACAATGCTTGCCCTTTGCCTAGCCTTAGCGATGCCCTTTGCCTAGCCTTAGCGATGCCCTTTGCCTAGCCTTAGCGATGCCCTTTGCCTAGCCTTAGCGTTGCCCTTTGCCTAGCCTTAGCGATGCCCTTTGCCTAGCCTTAGCGTTGCCCTTTGCCTAGCCTTAGCGTTGCCCTTTGCCTAGCCTTAGCGATGCCCTTTGCCTAGCCTTAGCGATGCCCTTTGCCTAGCCTTAGCGATGCCCTTTGCCTAGCCTTAGCGTTGCCCTTTGCCTAGCCTTAGCGTTGCCCTTTGCCTAGCCTTAGCGATGCCCTTTGCCTAGCCTTAGCGATGCCCTTTGCCTAGCCTTAGCGATGCCCTTTGCCTAGCCTTAGCGATGCCCTTTGGTTGCTTAAAAAAGGTCTATATTGTGATATACAGGATGAACCAAGCAGCTGAAAAGGGTTCATTGCTATTATCAGCATCTGTAAGTCTGTGACGTATAACAGACAAGAGATTTAAACATGAGCCATTGCAGTTACAGTGAGTGATGTGTAAGCAGTGTCGTAAAGTAAAAACACTTGATAGTACTAAAGTTTTTTGGGGCTATCGGTACTTTCCTATTTATATATTTGACAACTTTTGCTTTGCTACATTCCTAAAGAAAATGTACTTGTACTCCACACATGTACTTTTACTCCACACATTTTCCCTGACTCCCAAAAGTACTTGTTTCATTTTGATCCATAATAAATACAAATGCTTTACAGGACAGGAAAACGGTCAAATTCACACACTTATCAAGAGAACATCCCTGGTCATCCCAACTGCTTCTGATCTGGTGGACTCATTAAACACGTTTCGTTTATAAATTGTGTTGGAGTGTGCCCCTGGGTATCCATTTGCTAAAGAATTTTAAAATGTATTTATACTTTTACTTTTGATACTTAAGTAGATTTACTTTTACTCAAGTAGTATTTTACTGGGTAACTTTCACTTTAATAATTTTCTATTAAGGTATCATTACTTTTACTCAAGTTTGACAGTTGGGTACTTTTTCCACCACTGTGTGAAAGTGGTTATGGTGCTAGAAAGGGAACCAACTAAAATGGTCCATAGCCATGGTATCCTGTTATATTATTACATATTATAAACTTTGTTTGAGCCCTGAATGCTGATTGGCTGACAGCCTTGGTACCTCAGACCGTTTACCAAGGGTATGACAAAACAGATTTGGACTGCTCTAATTAAGTTGATAATCAGTTTATAATAGCAATAAGGCACCTCTGGGTTTGTAATATACCACGGCTAAGGGCTGTATCCAGGCACCCCACATTGCACCGTCCATAAGAACAGCCCTTAGCCTGGTATATTGGCCATATACCACAGCCCCTCGTGCATTATTGCTTAATTATAATACAGGTGGTTCTAAACCTGAATGCTGGTTGATTAAAACCACATACCAGCAGGTGTCTATTCCACAAATTACCACTAGCTAAATACATGACTAAAATGCCTATTTACTCTGTTCAATCTGACTGCGTAATCCACTGTCTCATCAACCAAGCCAGGCAAATTGTAAACTTGATCTCCACTATAGAAAAATATCTAGACATTCTCACATTATTTTAGACTAACATTTAGTTTTCAACAGCAGAGATGTGTATTAGCCTTGCTGTTTGTCTCTCCGACATTTGGAACATCGTTTCGATATTTAAATTCGATCTCCAGCTGTCCCATAATAATGAACGTCTAGGGGTCGGAAGTCGGGACGAGACAGACAGGCAGGCAGGCAGGGAGCGTTTCTCAGCAAGTCGAAATCATGAATCACCTGGCATCATTTTTATGGATATAGACAAAGACATGTCTTTGTCAAACGAAACGAAGTGTAGCTAGTTTGCAGTCTGTACAGCTTTATTTTTAAATGATTGTGTTAGCTGTGTTGTTGGCTAGCTTCTCTGAACGTGGCGAGAGAAAGCACATTTTCTATGCCAGACGAAATCTCGCCTCAACTCATTTTTAAGGATGTATTCAAGTAAATGTCACTAGAAAACAGCTTAAACAAACGCAAATGCAGCTACTTTGCTGTTATTCTGTCTGCACTGTTTGACATGACAGTAAGTTAGCCGTAGTTGGCTAGCTAGCAAGCAAGAGATAAGAACGTTGCCAGCCAGTATGGCAATAGAACATTTAGAATGAACGACTGGGTCAAGTCCATAGATATAGAACATTTAGAATGAACGACTGGGTCAAGTCCATAGATATAGAACATTTAGAATGAACGACTGGGTCGAGTCCATAGATATAGAACAAAAGGACTGAACGACTGAGTCGCGTCCATAGATCCCGTCATTACGTATTTTAGTTCTGTGTCACGTCTCTGGCAACCGAGCCGTTAGAAAGACGAACAGCCGGCTTGGGTAGCAACCCTAGATTTGTTGGGACTAATTTATTTCTTGTTGAAGGATGAAATAGTACGATTCAATTCCTCAAAATAAAGTAACAAAAATATGTAAATCATGATTTGAATATGTTGGTAACCCAATGTATAAAAGTGATCATGCCCTCGAAGCCGATGTTTGGAGGATATATTGGCACGGTTTGCCAACACCTGTACCAATATATCCTCCAAACACCGGCTTCTCGGTCATTATCACCTAAATATAATTTCACGTTATCCTTTTCATAATGGAGGGGGTTGAGTAGTTAATACATGAATAAAGGCTTCTTTTTAAGGTCACTAATTGATAATATTTTCTCAGGTAAATTAACTATATAGAAGAGAAAGACTAATGCTGCATTTAGACGAGGAGCGTCAAAACCGTCATAACAGTCGGCATAGTGGAACAAGAAAGCAAGATGGTAACTGTAAAAGCAAGCCATCAAGACTGTATGCGTTGCTATCGTGATTTCAGTAAACAAAACAGACGCAGACGGCCAACATTTGAATATTTTAACTCTGGCGGCAAGTTCCGTCCAGTAGTGGAAGTAGAGTTTTGTACATGGGGTGGCCAAGGCTACTTCAGGGGGTCCAAAGACCATGACAGAAAATGTGGCATCTAAGGAGCATGAATAAATCCTATGATAGCTGATTAGAGGTAGAAGTGATGATTCACTTAACCCGGAGTTCTTCAATGTGGCAGATAGTGTGGTCCAAAAGGGTCACTTCACTAGAATACTTTAACATACTATGACTAGTCAGTGTCTCTACCTCAGAACTGCAGTTCAATTTCTCTCACACACACATACCTGGGTCACTGTTTTCATGAATATATAATCTGGGTCTATAAATGTTGAATATCCAAAATATTTTCAGAAAATAAAGCTCAAGCACCAAGGAGATCAAGTGCATAGTTTATTTACAACAACACAAAAGCACTGCAATTTGACATACCAGGTATCAAGCAGAATTGGACTTGAAAAATAAAAAATAATTTTGGTGCCCATCAATATTACAAACTACAGTATCATATTTATGCTCATATATATTATGTTAACTAATAGCAAAGAAAAGTTTTGGAATTGTCCTAATCAAGACCAAATTAAAATGTGTGACAAGATACCCTTTGGATTTATTTATTTTAGAATGTCAGTGTACTAGCTAGTACACAGTGCAGGTTTTAATCATGACCAGACCGCCTAAGTGCCAAATTATCCTAGGTAGACTTAAAAACAGCATAATTCTGCAGTTCTGGTGAGAACTGCCAAAATGTTTCACACATTCATCCGTGTTGAGGGCGCGTACCCTCCTTGACTCAACCCTGAGAATTCAGAGGTGACTTAATCTGTCATCAACCACTGATTAAAACCCACCTTAGGACAACAGTTTTAAAGCTGAGGAGCTTATTTCACAAGAAGCACTGCTGACTGGTGTAACAATAGAAATCTTACAAAGTGGAAATAGCTCATGGAAGACCTCTTTATAAGGTTCTAGAAACACAACAATGTCAAGGAGAGGACACGGTCTGTCCCTTCCCCTTTTCTCTATTCAAGAATCCACTTGGTTTGATGAACCTCATGTTTTGAGGTCCTCTAAATCTAACTCAAAGGTCTGAGCAAAGGCAAACAGAGGCTCCTCATTCAAGAATGTTGTGCTCTTTGGGTTGAGAGACTGGACCCCTTGCATTGTCTCGCAATTCTACATTGAAAAACACCTCTGCAGCTCAGCTGTGAGACTGTCAAGCACCTGAAAAGATAGCTCATACCATCACTTTGGTTACTATTGTTTCTGTCCAACAGTGCTCATCAATGAGTCGTGAAATCTTAAACTCGTTTCAGGCTGTCTTTTACACACTGTTCGTACACACATTTTGCAGTGCTCTGCAATCTCTTCAACCTCTTTCCATAGTTCTCCAAAGTAACCCTCACTTCTGTAGTCCTGTAATGTGTCTGTAAGGGCACCTACTAGGTCCACAGCCCTTGCTAGGTCAAGAGAGCTTGATTGGAGCATGTCAGAAATACATTTGGCATCACCAAGCACTTTACAAAAGGTAACCAAAAGCCCTTTGAAATTTAAATCTCTCTGAGAAAGAAGGCCCCTTGCCTCCACTGATGCACCGTCATTGTCCCACAATATCATTTCTGTAGTCCAGACCATGTTTTTCCAAGGCAATCGATTATCATTTTTGTGAGACCTGCTGCAAGCTCTCAGCTGACTGAAAAGGTGTAAAAAGCTTTCGTGGATGGCCCCGTTGTATTAGTACCTCACAAATAAAGTTATTTATCTAACATTAACTTACACAGCAATTCAACTTCCGTAAAAGTTGTTCAGGAAACAAGCATAAACCCCTAAACCTTAAAACTTGCATCAAATATGATGCATTCGCCAATCGCGAAGCTCGTGGAGCTGTGGAAATATTCTCTCTTCTTCTTCTGTAGGTTCTTCTTATGTCTCTCGCAACCAACGTTAATATTCTCTCTTCCTAGTCCTCGATTTGAAAATTGCCCTGTCGAACGTCAAAGTAAATGCTTCTTTCAACAAGAGGTGAAATGAGATGTCAATCAGCATCAAACTGCCAATAGCCAATTACATTTTGGGGTTGCATATCAGATGTCAGGGGTGTCCAGTGTCACCCCGGAGACCCCTCTGGCTCCGCCCCTGGTCCCGTCTACAGTGGCAGCCCGAACGGCATATACCGGCAGCCCGAACGGCATTCACCGGCAGCCCGAACGGCATTCACCGGCAGCCCGAACGGCATTTAGCATCGTTCTCTCATTGAAAACAATGACATTCCGTTTGCAGTCTACCTCGGCTCATCTAAAAGGCAGCATGACAAAAAATAGGGAGGGATTTATGTCTGTGGGAAAGTGAAGAACAGCGGCCATTCCCCAGTTCTGTCTCAGCCAGCGTAACTAAAAACAAACATGGGTATAATCTGCTTCTACGGAGAGCACGGTTAGCCTCGAGTTTTTCCCTTTTGAAAAATGCTCCACTATGAATCAGTTGTCTGGCTCTCCTCTATCTTGTTATTAAAAAAAAGGGAGTAACACAGAAGGAAAGAGAGCCAGCACAGATGGATGATTCAGGTTCACAGACATTATGGGATCATACACGCGACTACATCCTGGGACTCGCTACAGAACTGACAGGGGATAGCCGTCATGGGTCCTCTCTCTCTCTCGAGGTTGTAGGCTGACTGTGAAGCTCCTGGGTTTTCCATGGCCGCAAGTAGAGGTCACACGTGGCCATTTAGGAAGGAAGCTAAATGATTAAAACAGTCCAGATGTGTTTCAAAGCACAACAGGGTATGCTGAGCACTTTCACTTTTAAAGCGTCACCTTTGAGTATATAGAATTTTTTTTGAACGGCTATTTGTGCGTTATGGCGAGTTAGAATGGATAGCTTGTCATAAACGTTTATAATGCGGGCATTCACAGGAAGTGTTACTGTAGAAATATTTCACATGGAAACATACTGAGAACCTACTGAAGGCGAAATCAATCAGGGTTTACAATGGCAGACTTTGGATGAGCCGTTTCAAAAAAGAGGTCTAATGAAACCACTATTATCCATGATTTGAATCAGTGGCCTACTTCAAGTTTCTAGTAACGTTTGATGGTGATTGACTGCCATGGAATCCCCCCTCAATGCTTGAAAAAGAGGGACGGATGTGAAGCTCTGTCGGTCTGTCTCTCTCTGTGTCTGTGTGTACACATAACCGTTCAAAAGTACAGGGTCACTTAGAAATCTCTTTTTTTTTTAAGAAAATCACATTTTTTGTCCATTAAAATAACATCAAATTGATTAGAAATACAGTGTCGACATTGTTAATGTTGTAAATAACAATTGTAGCTGGAAACGGCAGATTTTTTTGCTGGCCTTCTAGGCAGAGTGGCAAAGAAAAAGACATATCTCAGACTGGCCAATAAAAATAAAAGATTAAGATGGGCAAAAGAACACAGGCACTGGTCAGAGTGTTATAATGAATGACATTTCACTAGGGTCCATTCATATGAATCACAAAAATGAATTATTGGCTTTATTCTTGCATATAACTAATATAAGGGCATACGTGACACTCCAATATACATAAAAAAGCCTTTTAGAGAATTGTAATTGCGGTATTATTTTTTTGCTACTTTGAAATCAATTAACGTCTTTGACCCACATACGTGTATAGGGGAAAGTGGACAGACTAGTGTGACTGCAATAGCTCTACATTAGCAGGTGAAAACATTCTCCATATCCCACTCATACGGGCAGCTGTGGTAGAAAACAATATCCCCCTTCAAAAGGACAAGGTATACGATTCATGTCCATCCCGAAACACAGACCCAACATAGGGCTAGAGCATTCCAAGAAGACCAGTCAACAGGTTCAAATCAATGGCTCGGTTCTCTACTTTCTTTCCGCCAAACTTTACCTTCACGCAAATTAGTCCTTTCCTCACTATAGCAAACCAGCCAATTAAAGAGAAGAAAAGAAACCGCACGGCCAATAAGAGCCAGCGGCGACTGCACATTCAGTCTCTCAGGGGACACTCAGTGTATTCGGTCATCAGTGCGTGTCTCTCTGTGTACCAGCCCCTCACTGCAGTGTGCCACTAAAATAAACAGCATCTCCTCCCAATGAGATTCTAAAATCAGGAGCTACTGATGGGGAGAGAGCGGGAGAAAATAGTGGCGTCATCTATTGCAGGCTCAAGTATTGTATACGCATATAGTACGAGTAGCTTTGATTGCAGTCTCAGAGAGTGCTGCTTTCATTGAGAGACTAGCAGGACCCAGGAATGACAGGTCATATTGCTGTTAGTCAAAATATTGTATTCATTCCACCTAGTGTGGACAACTTCTAATGCACTCCTTACAAGATGGGAGACAAAAAAATATATATTTTCTTATTGGACAAGGTAGTCCCTCCCAGTTTTCGGTCAGTTTTCTTCCATTTGGTGTCTAGTGAATGTTGTTGTCTGTTCAAACAGGGCTAGTCCATCGTCTTCCTCATTAGTGCAGTTAGCTGGAGGGCCACAGCAGCCTTGGTTCATACACACTAGCACTCCATTGATTACGTACCATGTCCCTGAAGTCATCAAAACACACAGGAAACTGTGCAAATCAGCAGATTTGGCCTATCAAAACACAGGCATACAACCAGGGGTTGAATTGGGATTTTGAATTAGGTGGTGGAAATACCACTCAAAATCAATGGTTTTCCATGGGAATTTTTTCAAGTGACCACACCCCTCAGAGGGGTTTTAAAGTAAGCTGAGGACAACATGCTGGTAGGAGCCAAACACATAGGGGCATGACCAAAAAATATATATTATTTGAAATTAAAATGACTGGTATACATGCGTACATGGTGGAAACTTCCTAGCCTATGCCTTCACCAATCCAATGGTTTTAAATTTGTGGGTTGTAGTGAACAAGTGCACACTTCAGGAAGAAACAGATTGAGATGCACCCACAGTCGTACCTCCCCAGACCCCTTCCCCCAGAGAGAGTCAGAGTCACATTCGTGTCCCCAGGCAGCGGAGGTGACAGTGACAGGAAGACATGCAGTAGGGTTGGGGAAGACTTGGAGCCCTGCCTCGGTGCTGTGACAGACTGACAGTAGCTTCATTAACATCATCCCTCTCACTCCCAGTCAGCGCCAAAGAATCCAGGCCCTGCCTCACAACACAGGCCTGCCATTACAACACTGTGGTGGAGCAAACACACCAACACAAACAGATACCTCCACATAAATACCGCATAGAAGTGATAGAAGGGTGGTATTCATCACGGAACACTTGACACGGAAAAGGAGAACGAGAATTTCTTATTGGACATGTTTGGGTAGTCCCTTGCTGTTTCAGTCTGTTATCCTCTGTTTTGGTGCCTAATGAATACGACCCTGGATAGGAAGGGAATTTAGGAGATGAACTCATAGATAAGTGGGTCAGTGTCAGGACTCAGGAGAAACTGGCTGTGCTTAGGTTGGTGTCAGGTGAAACTGGTGCATCTTGGTCAAAACCCAGCTACAGTGAGGGAAAAAAGTATTTGATCCCCTGCTGATTTTGTGCGTTTGCCCACTGACAAAGACATGATCAGTCTATAATTTTAATGGTAGGTTTATTTGAACAGCGAGAGACAGAATAACCAAAAACAAATCCACAAAAACGCATGTCAAAAATGGATTTGCATTTTAAATGAGGGAAATAAGTATTTGACCCCTGCTCAATTAGAAACATTTCTGGCTCCCAGGTGTCTTTTATACAGGTAACGAGCTGAGATTAGGAGCACACTCTTAAAGGGAGTGCTCCTAATCTCAGCTTGTTACCTGTATAAAAGACACCTGTCCACAGAAGCAATCAATCAATCAGATTCCAAACTCTCCACCATGGCCAAGACCAAAGAGCTCTCCAAGGATGTCAGGGAGAAGATTGTAGACCTACACAAGGCTGGAATGGGCTACAAGACCATCGCCAAGCAGCTTGGTGTGAAGGTGCCAACAGTTGATGTGATTATTCGCAAATGGAAGAAACACAAAAGAACTGTCAATCTCCCTCAGCCTGGGGCTCCATGCAAGATCTCACCTCATGATCATTACGAGAACGGTGAGGAACCAGCCCAGAACTACACGGGAGGATCTTGTCAATGATCTCAAGGCAGCTGGGACCATAGTCACCAAGAAAACAATTGGTAACACACTACGCCGTGAAGGACTGAAATCCTGCAGCGCCCGCAAGGTCCCCCTGCTCAAGAAAGCACATATACATGCCCATCTGAAGTTTACCAATGAACATCTGAATGATTCAGAGGACAACTGGGTGAAAGTGTTGTGGGAGACCACAATGAGTCCAAAATGGAGCTCTTTGGCATCAACTCAACTCGCCATGTTTGGAGGAGGAGGAATGCTGCCTTTGACCCCAAGAACACTATCCCCACCCTCAAACATGGAGGTGGAAACATTATGCTTTGGGGTTGTTTTTCTGCTAAGGGGACAGGACAACTTCACCGCATCAAAGGGACGATGGACTGGGCCATGTACCGTCAAATATTGGGCGAGAACCTCCTTCCCTCAGCCAGGGCATTGAAAATGGGTCGTGGATGGGTATTCCAGCATGACAATGACCCAAAACACACGGCCAAGGCAACAAAGGAGTGGCTCAAGAAGAAGCACATGAAGGTTCTGGAGTGGCCGAGCCAGTCTCCAGACCTTAATCCCATAGTAAATATGTGGAGGGAGCTGAAGGTTCGAGTTGCCAAGCGTCAGCCTCGAAACCTTAATGACTTGGAGAAGATCTGCAAAGAGGAGTGGGACAAAATACCTCCTGAGATGTGTGCAAACCTGGTGGCCAACTACAAGAACCATCTGACCTCTGAATGCCAACAAGGATTTTGCCACCAAGTACAAAGTCATGTTTTGCAGAGAGGTCAAATACTTATTTCCCTCATTAAAATGCTAATCAATTTTTGGCATGCATTTTTCTGGATGTTTTTGTTGTTATTCTGTCTCTCACTGTTCAAATAAACCTACCATTTAAAATGATAGACTGATCATTTCTTTGTCATTGGGCAAACGTACAAAATCAGCTGGGGATCAAATGCTTTTTCCCCCTCACTGTACATTCCCCTCTCTCCTGTGTCCTTGCAGTTCAAGAGCACTGACTTTCAAAGCTGTGACGCAACTAATTCACACTAAGTACATTTTCTCAATAAAGTTTCTACAGGCGAAACCTCCACCGATCAGCTCCTTCTCCCCTTGACAGGGACAGATTTTCTGCCCTTAGACGCATGTCCTTAAGCACCAACACAAGTACACCATTTAAACTGAAGCACACACACCATGACACTTATACTGTTGTGTTGCTGAGTGCTGCCTTTGAGCAGAATGAGTGTGTGAGCGTGCAGTTATTTTCTTACCGTGGCTCTGTACTTCATCTCTCTCCTTCCTGTTTATTGGTCGGCTTTAACAATTGTTTATACTACCAGAATGTGAGTCGTCCACGTCAGAGCGATCGCACAACTTTTGTTTTTATAACTTCTCCGGAGCCATGTGTAGGAGCAACCCAGCTGCCGTCACCTCTCCTCTTACTTATTTTCTCCCTCTCAGTTTGTCACTCTCTCGCTCTACCTTCTTCGTTCTCCTTCTCCCTCCCTCTTTCTACAGAGTAAGCAGTCTCTGTGTAGTGACACTTCTCTCTCATTCCCTCTCTCCTCCAGCACAGGGCCCAACAATGGATTTACAGTGGAAGGTGAAACACTAGCTTTGAACTAGTTCTAGTTTCTCTCCGACTCCTCTGCTCTTAAAACAAGGCAGATGGGGCATTAAAAAAAATCCCACAAAAACATCTCCAAGCACACATCTGGACTCAACCACCCCTGGAGAGAGGGGGGAAAAAAGAAGAAATGGAAAATGTGTCCCTCTGTACAAGGAGAGGGGGACCTGTGAGGGGCTATGGGAGAATATAGGACGACTTACACAGAAAGACAGGCCCGAGTTTGGGAAGCCCTGGTGTAGAGAATCACTGTATCATCTAAACCGCTGTGAAATAAAAATGTTTCATAACCAAGCAAATTACATTTTTCAGCTGATGTACAAAAAGTAAAAGAAGCAAAAAAAAAACTTAAGAACGGGACGCATAGAAATAGCGAACATAGAACAGATCTACCGCTTCTTAGACTTGCTTTCATTGAAAGCGACCTATAAAACACATTTCTATGTGAATTTGGTCAGGTCCCCAGAAACAGCTTTAAAAAGGGATAGTTAAGGAAGCCTATGTACTGTTGCTTAACTAGAAAAAAGGTTATCAGTGTGGAACAACAAGATCAGTGTGGATTGCAGTATCTTCTTGTCCATATACTGCTTTTAAAGGAAACCATCTAGATTCATAATAACCCTTTAACAAGCTCTGATTAAAACACAAAAAAGGGCCAGTTGACATAAATTAAGCCTAGTCATGGACTAAAAATAATGCTTAATAGAGAATCTCCATTGAAAGAGTTTAATCCAGTAGTAGACTTAATCTGTGTCCAGAAGTCTGGCCCAAAGAGTGAAAATGAGGGCAAATAAACGGAAAACTTCAGAAATACCTAAAGCGTGGCCGTGGTGGTGAGCTCCAGAGTTAAGGGGTATGATGGCTGTGTACCACAAAGGCCCAGGAAATCCCAACTTTATGAGAATCATGAGCAGGAGTCAGTGTTTCCTGTCTGTGGAGGTGGTGGTGCCTGGTGGTGGTGCCTGGTGGTGGTGCTTGGTGGCTGCAGCAGACAGCCAAGCCACATGTACCCTTTTCACACTATCGTTCTGACCCGAACCAAATGGAATAATATCTGGCTCAGATATCGTTTCATTTTCACATGGTCCTTTTCAGCACAGTTCTAGGTGATGCGGAACCAGGCCAGCTCAGTACAGCTTGGTGTAGCTCTGTTCAGTTCGGCTCAGTAGTGTGAAAGCCAGATATTCCCCTTCTGTTTCAGTCCGTTTTCCTCCGTTTCATGCACCCAGGTGAGGATGTTGGGGGTTGGTGGCTCTCTTTCCTGCCCCAGGCCAGCCCCTAACACAGCTCAGGTAAAAAAAAACCTGGTCATGTTTACCCTTGTTGTCTGCAGCCTTGCAGCCCCCCCCCCCCCCCCCCCCCCTGCTTGCTGCTCCTGCTGACAGCGCTCTACAGCCCCCTCTATTGGACAAGCCTACTGCTCAGCTGGCAGTAGTAGCATGTGACAGAGGAACGAGACAGAAACTTCACCTCACCTTCAATGTTGAAAAACATAGTCTATAGTTGTGTGTAATCTCCAATAAACGCTGCAGAACTACGCTCAAGGATTGTAGTTCATACCCGTGTCTCTACCTCTCACTGCCAACATAATCAGAGCCCCCGCCTGCAGGAATCTGAGTAATGTTTTCCAGACGGTGTGAGTTTCTCTCTCGGTCTGTCACGCTCTCTCTCGGTCGCTCGCGCACACACACCACACACACACATTCTCTCGCTCTCTTTCACTCTCCCTCTCTCACATGGGCACCGCTACAAACCGAGAATGAAGGGATTTTTTTTTTTTTTTTATCAGACAGATTTGCAGTGACTTTAGCGTTGGTTACATCCATGTCAAGTGTATGTTGACAGAATGCGCAATGCTTCATTGGCATACAATGGGGCTGTACATTGTGCACAGTCATGCTGATGTAGCATATTTGTGCTGAACAGGGGGGGGGGTATGCACCAGTATGCATCGGTCCTGGTTGTTAACTCTTTCCTCTCCCACATATTTCAGTCAGGACCTCATGGCCTCTAGAGAGAGACCTGGGTTCAATTACTATTTGAAATTATTTCAAATACTTTAGCTGTGCTTGATTGAGCTTGTCTGGCACCAATAGAAGCCCAAACCCCAACCATCTGGCGCCCCAGGCAGGTTAAAGCAAACACTCAAAACGAATTGAAAGATTTCAAATAGTATTTGAACCCAGATGTGCTGTCTAGGACCAATTCAAATTCAGCCTTTATGGCCTGGCTGTAAATTGCACTGTTGTCAAGTGACTGTAAAAAGGGGATATAACCTTGGCAACGCAACAAACATGAACAACGTTATCAAGAGTCAGGAGACTATTTCTTCACATCTGTCTGATATTAAGGCTTATGTTGTATCCTCTTATCTTCCTTTCATTACACTACACCTTTTATTCTGTCCTTCAACATTCCTCCCTCACCCTCCTACTGGATCAAGTCTGAAATTAAAAAAAGACTTGATGAATTAAAGACTACGTGCACCAAGTGTGTCTGAAGTGATTACAACTTGGGACATTATGAATTTTAAAACGGCAGCCAAGCACTGTGCCAGTCCGTCTCAGTTCGAACGGTGTTGCCAGAACCTGGGCTGAAGTGAATGCAGCAGAACCGACACATACTGCAGGACATACTGTACAGACACACATCTGGTGGAGAGGACGACAGAAGACGCACATGGTGACTAGGATCCAGCTCCTCCTTCATTGGTTCCCAGAGTGGAAACACTTCTTGTCCCTAACCACTGGTCACACCACTTTAGGGAAAACACACCAAACAGAACAGAATGCTGAGGGGGAAAAACACTGATAGCACACCAAACAGAATGCTGAGGGGAAAACACTGATAGTACACCAAACAGAATGCTGAGGGGAAAACACTGATAGCACACCAAACAGAATGCTGAGGGGGAAAAACACTGATAGCACACCAAACCGAATGCTGAGGGGAAAACACTGATAGCACACCAAACAGAATGCTGAGGGGGAAAAACACTGATAGCACACCAAACAGAATGCTGAGGGGGAAAAACACTGATAGCACACCAAACCGAATGCTGAGGGGAAAACACTGATAGTACACCAAACAGAATGCTGAGGGGAAAACACTGATAGCACACCAAACAGAATGCCGAGGGGAAAACACTGATAGCACACCAAACCGAATGCTGAGGGGAAAACACTGATAGCACACCAAACCGAATGCTGAGGGGAAAACACTGATAGCACACCAAACAGAATGCTGAGGGGAAAACACTGATAGCACACCAAACAGAATGCTGAGGGGAAAACACTGATAGCACACCAAAAAAAACAGAACACTTATTTTCTTCCCCTCCCCTATTTCTTTGTCACTTCCTCTCTCTCTCTCCCCTCATCTAGACCCACAATTACTTCCTCCCTCTCTCTGTAGCACTCTTTGCTGCTACAACAGGGACACACACAAACCCACAATTCCCATCGCCTCTCCCCGTTGTAAGGGCAAACCCATATCGCTAGTACGGGAGATAGATTTGTGTCGCGCAATGACCTATGACAACCCTTAACTATTGCCAGTGACTCATCAGCTTAATCAACATATGGTTGAAGGACAATATGATGGTGTTGTCTGGTACTGTATATACAGTAAACATGACCCCACCCCTCCGCTGAGCTAGAGCAGCTTAGTTTACAGAGTGAGTCATCGGGAGAGAAATTGCAGCTCTGTGAGAAACACACAGGCACACGTCCTTGCTTGCTTCATCCACCCACCATGTTCTATTCAGCTGGGCCCGGTGCCAACGCACTGCCACTGTCCACCATCCATTACCTTCACAGAACACTACTATTTCAACCCCACAAATTCTTAGCCCAGGAGACCGGCCCGAGTAGCTGCAGACAGTGGCCACGTTCCAGACCGACTAAAGGCAGACGAGCTGCATGAACCACAAATGAAGCTCTGATATGACATATGGCAGGCTAGGATCCATTGTACAGGGCTGCCTGGAACGCAACCAGTGTCTTCTGTAGCCTCGGAATGATAAACAGGATGACGGGCCTCTTAAATTAAACATTCTAATTAGTCACATATGAAGAATTATAACACTAAACAAATATTTGCGCCCTCAAGTAGTGTCATCTCCCTATCTTATCCCATTCTTATTCATCATCATCTCTCTCTTCTCTCAGTCTCTGCAGCCATCTTACCCCACGATGACAGTAAGCAGACCGTCTGACTGTCAGCCTTCTATTCACTAGCCTTACCCTCCGTCTCATAGGTGTGCGAGTGTGGCATGCTTGTGTGTGACAACTTTAGCTTGTCTGTCGATCAGTTGAAAGAACAGGGAAAGGTGCAGGGAGGTCTATATTATAGATATATTATCATATAGATTATAGAGGGACGGTAACCTTCAGTTTGTGAAAGAAGCCAATGTGAGGGGGCTTGACTGGGAGGGAAAGGGGGACGAAGGAGGAGAAGATGAAAGACCCCTATGATGTCAGGTCAGAAGAATGTAAGCCATGTGGGCAGGAAAGAGCCAGTCAAAAAGAGAGAGGAGAGAGAGAGAGAGAGAGAGAGAGAGACACTCAGTCTCAGAGTGTGGTCAAAGAGGATGCTAATGAGCTCATACTCTGCTGTAACATCACGCTGTCATAATGCCGTCTCTTTGGTGACAGTGTTATATTGACACAGGGTTGCTTCCCGTTCCATCGGACTCCCTTGCTGTGCCCCTCTTCCTCTCTGGGCTTTGTGAATCATTGTGGCAGCACCGGGTTGTGAGTGTGCTGTCGCCGTCCACTTTTCCATACACAGCTGTTTCCACAGTGAACAGGCTATTAGGCCTGACAGGGCCAAGGGAGGGAGGGGGGGGGGGGGGGGGGGGGGGGGGATGGCCACAGAGGAAGCCCCATGACCATTGAGGAGGGGGGGGGGGGGGGGGACCAAGTGAAATAAAAAAAACATTTTTTTTATGTTAAAGTTATAATATACATTAACAACTCAAAGACGTACATTACTGCAGGTCACACACACACACACACACACACACACTAGAACAGGGAGACCAGAGGGGGCTGGTGAGAGGAGCTATAGGAGGACGGGCTCATTGCAATGGCTGGAATGGAAACATTGGAAAGGTCCCAATCACATCTAACACATAGAAACAGCATTTGACTCATTCCACCCATTACAATGAGCCACAAGGCAGGACAATGAGATCACAAGGCAGGACCCATTGTGCAACAGAACAGACAAACATGATTATTTGTACAGTGGTGTGATGCTGCTCATCTGCAGGAAAGAATAGAGCATCCTTGTCCATCTTTGCTCTTGGCATCATGTACTGCAGACTGGGTGGCATCAGCAAGTATAACCACAGTACACATTGGGTCATTTACAATCTCTGGGCCATTTACAGCCCCTAGGTGTCTATCTACAGAGGATTGTACTGCCGCCAACAGTGTCAACATTTATCTGGTCACCAAGGAGAGTTAGACAAAGCAATATTACAGCTGTTTGCTTGCAAGGGTAACGGAAGCAAACAGGCCAAAATGGAGTGCTTTCTCCCCCTTTCACACACACATACAAACACATCTGGCTGCCTCTCCTTCTCGCCCAGAGACGCACGCTGCCACACACTCCTCTTTTCTGCCTGAGCCAGCACTTTGGGCTGCGCAGGCATTTCCTAAAGTGTCTCCAGTGTTCCATAAAGACGTTATTCCAGCCAGCCTAGCCCCCCCCCCCCCCCCCCCCCGCCCTCCCATTACCCCAGCAGGAATGAGGAGGAAGAGGTTTGAGCATGCGCACACACATTCATATGTATGCAAGCAGAGTCTAGATCAATCAGTGGAGATTCCTCTGTGTGGATGAGGTGAATGGGGCAGTCGTCTAGCTCACAATAAGGCTACACCCTAGTCTGGGATCAGCTTTTTCTTACTATTCATCATTAGAGGCTCAACTACTAAACTGATCTTTAGGGACAATTGATTCTTCACCACCTTTCCCCCATCATCTCAGTTGAGATGAGCCTGACCCGGGCCCTCAGGGCAACTGGTCCAGTGTGAAGACGTGTGAGGGACAGGGCTGTAGGGCAAATGGCAATTCCCCCAACAAAGGGAATACACACTGTTTCTCAGACACACACACAGACAGAGAGATAAAGAACACAAGCCTTTGGAGTCAACAGGGGCGCGTGGAGACTTGCAGTAGGAGGAACTCCAAACATTTCTCTCATTCCCACCCCGTCACCCCCAACACCCCTTCTTCCCTCTCTTTCGTCCCCGTCTCAATTTCTGGGAGACTGCCGTGCACACCACTGGCTGGCTCCATCCAGCAGGAACTCCTACTTGTACAGTACAAATAGGGCAGCTGGGCATGTCCTCCCTCCTCCCTCTCTGGTCTCCTCCCCCAGGCTAGAGGGGCCCTCTCAGGCTTATTTATACCCACACAGCCTTATATGGGCAGCTCCCGCTGCAGGCAGCAGGCTGCGGGGTATAGAGTACAGTCTACAGAGGCTTCCCACTGAAGTCACATACTCTCCAGCCCTTATCCTCTCCTCTATTGAGATAGAAGACCAATACTGGCCACACAAACTTTCCTCCCTTCCTCCGGCAGCTCCGGTTAAAAGGTAGTGTGCTGTCGGCCGGCGGGACGGAGTCACTTCGTTTGGTTGACGTTAATCCTTTGCTTACCATCACAGACCCAGTGTAAACCGATTGAACCAGAAGCATTTGCACGAGTTGCTAGAATGTCGAACGCGGCCTTTCCCGTTCTCAGTATGGTTTCTGCAGGGCCGATTCCACATCAATAACAACTGCACTGCTGCCCGACACAAAAGGACAAAATAATGGATTCCGCATACTGCTGCCAAACATCCTCTATCCAATTCCCTCTAGTCCTCTCCATCTGTCCGACAGCGTATCAAATGATGGAGCCAGATTTCCCATCCCATATATCTGCCATTTCTCCTCACTGCTCTAACCGAAACATGGTTACAACATACCGCATTGACTCCCAACAGCAGACACAGTGCCTGACATGCAGCACACCCAGGCTCCGATTATCTTTTGGGGTGCTCAGCTGCTCATAGGAACATATAGGACAGCAGTTTATGGACAAGGGGACAGGAGCCTAACAGAGCAGGGCCCGTACTCATCCAGTGTCTGTGTAAGAGTGCTGACCTCGGATCAGGTCCTCTCATTCATTACGATTTGAAAGGAAAAACTGATTGTAGAGCAACACTCCTGCTCAGAGCTGCTTTGTGAATATGGTTCGATACGAGAGCGGCCATATTGTTCAAAGCAACGACACACACACACACACACACACACACACACACACACACACACACACACACACACACACACACACACACACACACACACTGGCCGACACTAGATAAAGACAGGAGTGAGAATAATAATGAAAGCCACCATACGATGGGAGTTTGTGCAGGGTTTGACGTTGCAATAAATTCAGCAGTCTAGGAATGATGAAACTCGAGGTTTGGCACTGGGCCTAACAGAGCACAGTGTAAGCATAAGCAAGCACAGACCTCTTTCCCAACGGAAGATCTGTACAGTCTGGGGACAAACACACTTCACGTTTCAACATCTCAGGAATCTTGTTCCTAACCACCCCCAGGGCAGAGTCAGGGGTTAGAGCTGCTTAGATGGAAAATACACAGACAACAGCTGAGGCAATGACACACACACAGTTATTTCTCCACACACACACACACACACACACGTGTCTGTGGCAGGTCATTGGGTATTATTACTACCCTCGAATGACCAGACAGCACTGTAATCATTAAAACACAATGGCACACAGACAGACGAGCGCCCTCCCCACCCTCTCATTCTACGCATCACATCCCCCTAATTACTGGATGCCCCCCCCCACCCCCACACAGAGGACCTGAACACACAGGGCTTAGCTCACAGCTCTCCCAAGGGACCAGTTGGGACAGCGTTAATAGAGGATCAGATGACTGCTGACAGGAGCTTATTGAGAGATGCAGTCCTATCGGCAGCAGCGTGCGGGTGGATCGCACTAAAAGGAACAGCACCGTCCACTCAGCAGGCTATCCATCCAAGCACATAGTTGGACATAAACTTGGGTGCGGTATGAACGTACGTGTCCCAGAGTGAGCTGAGACTCGTGTGTTTGCATGGGAGTTCCGTGCGGACAGAGTCAGACACATAGGTCATTGGGGTGAGGGATTCTTCGAAACGACGCCAGGTGTCAACTCCACCTCTTATCAAGCACATCTCCTCAGCAGTGTTTGCATTCCTTCACTCGCTCCGACTTCTCCTCCCATACGGGCCGAGCTCTTATCATGCCCTGCTCCCACACATTGGTTGCAGCTGAATGAAAAGCAAAAACTATTTGAGAGTGTGTGATATTACACTGGAATGGAGGTTTTGGAAAGTTTAGTTTGAACAGACAACACTTCAAGTCTAAATTACATGTTTGAGAAGAGATGAAAAAAAAAGGGGGTCTGTGTTGCTGACAGAGGAACTATGCAACATCCTTGTCTAATTCAGAGCCCTACATTTAAATGGAGCCGATCGGTGGTTAACTCATTGTGAATTGTTTGGCTAATGGGTTTGCCAATCCAGAGGCTCTACTGTAATTGCATTGACATTCAGCAACGAATTAACTGACAGAGGAGACACTTCCTACTATTTTTTACTACTACCTCCCTCTACACTGCCACCGGTGGGTGGGTGGCTGGCGTTCAGATTGAAACATATGAGACAGAACAAACATGCTACACTGGTGGATCGCTCAATGCCACGGCCAGGCTGCAACCATGTCTCTCTGACATGTAGCAGATAGAATCGGGGCAGCTTTATTTGTGACCGCTATCTGCAACATTCCACAATGTGTCCTGCTGAACGCAGCCCTGTTCCGATCCATCCGCCCCGAATAGTTTATTTCCCTTTGACACACACTCTCCCTTCCTACACCACGCGGAGTCATTGACCGTACAGGGTTGGGACAACACAAGGACACACCTGGTTGGGATTGCTGTCAGCTTATGGCCCAGGCAGTCATGGAGTAGACCTGGGTAAAGGTTAACGTGCAGGGCTGGCAGGCTGGCCAATCAGGAAGGGGGGGGGGGGGGGGGGCAGGCACAGTGCTGCTGGCCAAGGTCCCGGCACTGACAACCACTGAAAGGAACTAAGTTTATATATACACAGTCACTGTGTACAATCTTTAATGCTAACCTGGTCCCAGATCCGTTTGTGCGGTCTTTCCAAACGTGACATGACAACACAAACAATCTGGAACCAGGCTATATCCATGCCAGGTTAACTTCTCAGGGAGAACCACAATACACACAACAGGAAGGTGAACAAGTAGGGCTCTAGCTGGTACAAAGAGTGTGTGGGAACCAACACACACAGTGGGTCACAACAGGTGGGTGTGCCAGCAGAGAGCGAGCGAATGGGCCATTTACAGACAGACAGAGTCTCAGGGTATGGGTGTGGTAAAGTCACATTCAATGGGTAAAGGAGGTATGGCCGGGACGATACCAGTACCGCGATACTTGTTAGTATCGTGGTAAGAAAAATAACTAAACAAAGGAGTTGCCTGCATCGTGTTTCCATTGTTTGCCACGGACAACAACAAAAAATGTGAATCTGGTATCGTCACAGCCCTATAAAAAAATAAAGGAGGTGCAGGTCGACAGAGATCGGCCCATAATGCTACAGGTTATCTACCACAGAAAGGGGCCATTTTTTGTGTGAGCACATACCTCGTTCATCGGAGTGGATCGGGAGGGCTGGAATATAACGAGACACAAGTTAATGAAAAGCCGTTATAAAGTCTCATACATGCTTATAGCAAGGAAAAAAGCAGTGTACGTGCAGGCTTTAGGTAAAGTGTTACTGAAAGCAGTACTGAAACTACACGAGTCTCCAGTAGAAGGCATTGCATCCAAGTGTTGCCAACTTGTTAGAGAAGGCGTGGTGGTTATCGTGATACAAGGATGCACGCACAAACCATCACTAAAATGCTTTTAAATTTGTACTTCAGTCAGCGAGGTCAAAGTTAACCATGAACAAAATGTTCATTCATAAAGGCTTTATAAAAACACCTATATCACAATAATACCACAATTCAAATCATGAATGCTATGGGCTTATTAAGTCAGATACCAGTTCCTGTGTTCACTTTAAAATGGAGCAGAAAAAGCAAAGGGAAGGATTAGCGATGGAAAGAGGATCTCTAAGCCCCACCCCTATTTCCTTTCCCACAGCCCTTCACTCTACCCCTGTCTGTCTGTCCTGACGGTGAAGGCCACGGGGAATGAGACAGAGGATTAACCAAATATCTCACACCATCAGGTTAATCAGTGTGAGTCACAGTGTGTGTGTGTGTGTGTGTGTGTGTGTGTGTGGCAAAACAGGGATTGACATCTAAAACATGCACAGTCAGCACAGTGCCTGGCCTTAAACAGGCAAACACGAACGAGTGACAGCAGTCAGATAACCTACTGGCCTACCTTAACATTGTCTAACTTTTCAGGCAACTGTGAAGGTCTTGAATTCTGAGACATCCTACTTCGACTAGTCATGGTCACTAGGCACGAAACGGAAGAAAACTGACCGAAACAGGAAGGTACTACCTGAAACCGTATTAATAACAAAAGCCCATTTTTCATTTTCTGTTCCACATCATATTGAAACGTTTTGTCACTGTGTGCCTTAAAATGAACACAACCCAGGTTTGCTTGAGCCAGTTGGGTTTCCCAGTCGGATAGTAGTTTGCTCCTGATAGGAAGCAGCAACGAGGGCAGGGCTCTCTAGTCGAAGAGCCACAGCTAGGAGACAAAACCCCAGATCGTCCAACCAGCTCAATTCATGACTCGCCGGTGTACATGCAGCACTCTACATTGACTCACTCCACACACACACACACACACACACACACACACCACACACACCTCTACCCAATGCTTGACTTGGACTGAAATAGGTGCCGGTACTCCACGTTGCATGGTGTCTAAGAACATCCCTTAGCTGTGGTACTTTGACCATATACCACACCTTCTCGGGACTTATTGCTCAAGCAGGCTATGGATCCCAGATGCCATATCTTCCTCCACTTCTACCAGGTTGTGAAACACATCAGTTTTGCCTCATTATCTATCACAGTATTTGGTATGTTACTAGGATCCCCATTAGTGTCAATGTGTCAGTTATCAGGGCAGCTTGTCCCAGACATGCCCTCGCTCGCAGTCGCTTGGGTTTCAAACTCTGGGCACCAAGACCATGTTCAAAATAGTCACTGTCAGGGAGTGACACGTCACGCCTGTGAAACCATAGCAACTGAGAATGTACAGTACTTTTGCAAGCGGTCCCTAGGTCCACCAATTCACAAGGCCTGGATGAATGTTGTCAAGACCATACATTATTTGACCTAGCATGTTCCTATTTCTACATCATCTCCCTTCTCCTCTCAATCTTTGTTCATTAGTCTCTAGGACAAATCCAACCATTCATCTGTTCCAACTAACAAGGTTACCCAATAAACTGGAGTGTTGGTGACAAGTGTTTAGTAGGGGTGTCGTCAGAGGTTGACAAAATAGTTTAGAGCAGTGGTTCCCAAACTTTTTAATAGTCCCGTACCCCTTCAAACATTCAACGTCCAGCTGCGTACCCCTTCTAACACCAGGGTCAGCGCACTCTCAAATGTTTTTTTGCCATCATTGTTACCCTGCGTCACACACTACACGATATGTTTAATAAACAGAAGAATGAGTGTGAGTTTGTCACAACCCGGATCATGGGAAGTGACCGAGAGCTCTTATAGAACCTCTTTATTTAGCCATCTTACATACAAGACCTTATTTGTTCATCAAAGATTGTGAATAACTCACCACAGGTTAATGAGAAGGGTGTGCTTGAAAGGATGCACACAACTCTGCAATGTGGGCTTGTATTGGAGAGAGTCTGTCTTAAATTATTTCACACAGTCTGTGCCTGTATTTCGTTTTCATGCTAGTGAGGGCCGAGAATCCACTCTCACATAGATACGTGGTTGCAAAGGGCATGAGTGTATTAACAGTGCGCTTTTCCAAGGCAGGATAATCTGAGCGAAGCCCTGTCCAGAAATCTGGCAGTGGCTTCTGTTTAAATTATATTTTCACAGAACCCCTTGTTGCAATTTTTATGAAACTCTCGTTCAGATATCGTTAAGTGGACTGGAGGCAGGGCATGAAAGGGATAACAAATCCAGTTTGTGTCATCCGTTTCGGGAAAGTACATGCGTAATTGCACACCCAACTCACTCAGGTGCTTCACTATATCACATTTGACATTGTCCGTAAGCTTGAGTTCATTTTCACACACAAAAAAAAAAATCATACAATGATGGAAAGACCTGTGTGTTGTCCTTGTTAATGCAGACAGAGAAGAGCCAAACTTCTTAATCATAGCCTCAATTTTGTCCCAACCATTGAATATAGTTGCGGAGAGTCCCTGTATTCCTAGATTCAGATCATTCAGGTGAGAAAAAACATCACCCAGATAGACCAGTCATGTGAGAAACTCGTCATCATGCAAGCAGTCAGACAAGTGAAAATTATGGTCAGTAAAGAAAACTTTAAGCTCGTCTCTCAATTCAAAAAAACATGTCAATACTTTGCCCCTTGATAAGCAGCGTACTTCTTCTGTATGTTGTAAAAGTGGTACATGGTCAGATACCAACATGAGCAGCAGCTACGTTTGGCTACATACGGACCGTTAGCGGAATTCCCGCAGAGAGTAACCGTTCATGTGATTGGATGTTCATTATTTGACCAGGCTACCTGTATTTGACATTGTGTTGTTATTTCTCTGAACTGTTTTTTTTTTTTTTTGGTTGGTTGTGAAACGAGGCTGCTCAGGCAAGAAAAAATGTTTAACCCCGCTGGAAGATATAAATGGACGGTTTGAAATGTGAAGATTAAAAATATATATTTTAAAAACACACCACACACAACCGTTCAAAAGTTTTGGGTCACTTAGAAATGTCCCTGTTTTTCAAAGAAAAGCAAATTTTTTGTCCATTAAAATAACATCAAATTGATCAGAAATATAGTGTAGACATTGTTAATGTTGTAAATGACTATTGAAGCTGGAAACGGCTGATTTTTTTATGGAATATCTACATAGGCGTACAGAGGCCCATTATCAGCAACCATCACTTCTGTGTTCAAATGGCACTTTGTGTTAGCGAATCCGAGTTCACCATTTAAAAAAAGGCTAATTGACCATTAGAAAACCCTTTTGCAATTATGTTAGCACAGCTGAAAACTGTTGTATTGCTTCTTCAATCAGAACAACTGGCCTTCTTTAGACCAGTTGAGTATCTGAAGCATCAGCATTTGTGGGTTCAATTACAGGCTCAAAATGGCCAGAAACAAAGACCTTTCTTCTGAAACTCGCCAGTCTATTTTTTGTTCTGAGAAATGAAGGCTAGTCCATGTGAGAAATTGCCAAGAAAATGAAGATCTTGTACAACGCTGTGTACTACTCCCTTCACAGAACAGCGCAAATTGGCTCTAACCAGAATAGAAAGAGGAGTGGGAAGCCCCGGTGCACAGCTGAGCAAGAGGACAAGTACATTAGTGTCTAGTTTGAGAAACAGATGCCTCACAATTCACCTTGCAGCTTCATTAAATAGTACCCGCAAAACACCAGTCTCAACTTCAACATTGAAGAGGCGACTCCAGGATGCTGGCCTTCTAAATCAAATCAAATCTTATTGGTCACATACACATGGTTGGCAGATGTTAATGCGAGTGTAGCGAAACGCTTGTGCTTCTAGTTCTGACTGTGCTGTAATATCTAACAATTTCACAACTACCTTATATACACACACACACAACTGTAAAGGAATGAATAAGAATATGTACATATAAATATATGGATGAGCAATGGCCGTTCGGCATAGGCAAAATGCAGAAGATGGTATAGAGTACAGTATATACATATGAGATGAGTAATGTAGGGTATGTAAACATTATATAAAGTGTTGAGGATCAGCGGGGTGGAGATGTTTCCTACCCTCACCACCTGGGGGAGGCCCGTCAGAAAGTCCAGGACCCAGTTGCACAGGGCGGGGTCGAGACCCAGAGTCTCGAGCTAAATGACGAGTTTGAAGGGTACAATGGTGTTAAATGCTGGACAGCATTCTTCTATAGGTATTCCTCTTGTCCAGATGGGTTAGGGCAGTGTGCAGTGTGATTGCGATTGCATCGTCTGTGGACCTATTGGGGTGGTAAGCAAATTGGAGTGGGTCTAGGGTGTCAGGCAGGGTGGAGGTGATATGATCCTTGACTAGTCTCTCAAAGCCCTTCATGATGACACAAGTGAGTGCTATGGGGCGATAGCTAAGTTAACTAAGCTAAATGACTTTCTTGGGAACAGGAACAATGGTGGCCCTCTTGAAGCATGTGGGAACCACAGACTGGGATAGGGATTGATTGAATATGTCCGTAAACACACCAGCCAGCTGGTCTGTGCATGCTCTGAGGACGCGGCTAGGGATGCCGTCTGGGCCAGCAGCCTTACGAGGGTTAACACGTTTAAAATGTTTTACTGACGTTGGCCGCGGTGAAGGAGAGCCCGCAGGTTTTGGTAGCGGGCCGTGTCAGTGGCACTGTATTGTCCTCAAAGCGGGCAAAGAAAATGTTTAGTTTGTCTGGGAGCAAGACGTCAGTGTCCGTGACGGGGCTGGTTTTCTTTTTGTAATCCGCGATTGTCTGTAGACCCTGCCACATATATCTTGTGTCTGAGCCGTTGAATTGCGGCTCTACTTTGTCTCTATACTGACACTTAGCTTGTTTGATTGTCTTGCGGAGGACATAGCTACACTGTTTGTATTCGGTCATGATTCCGGTCGCCTTGCCATGATTAAAAAGCAGTGGTTCGAGCTTTCAGTTTTGTGCAAATGATGCCATCAATCCACAGTTTATGGTTGGGAAAGATTTTAATAGTCAACGTGGGTACAACGTCACAATGCACTTGCTAATAAACTCGCTCACCAAATCAGCGTATACATCAATGTTGTTGTCTGAGGCTATCCGGAACATATCCCAGTCCACGTGATCGAAGCAATCTTGAAGCTTGGAATCCGATTGGTTGGACCAGTGTTGAACAGACCTGAGTACGGGCATTTCCTGTTTAAGTTTCTGTCTATAGGCTGGGAGCAACAAAATGGAGTCGTGTTCAGATTTGCTGAAAGGAGGACGAAGGAGTGCTTTGTACACGTCGCGGGAGTTAGAGTAGCAGTGAACCAGAACGCTGCCAGCCCGGGTCACGCATTCGATATGCTGATAAAATCTAGGAAGCCTTGATTTCAGATTAGCTTAGTTAAAATCCCCAGCTACAATAAATGCAGCCTCAGGATATGTGTTTTCCATTTTACATAGAGTCCAATGAAGTTATTTCAGGGAGGTCAAGGTGTCTGCTTGGGGGGGGGGGGGGATATATACACAGCTCTGATTATAATCTAGGTGAATTCTCTATGTAGATAATGTGGTCGGCTTTTGATTGTAAGGAATTCTAGGTCAGGTGAACAAAAGGACTTGTATGTTGTTATGATCATACCACAACTCGTTTATCATAAGGCATACACCCCCGCCCTTCTTCTTACCAGAGAGATGTTTGTTTCTGTCGGCGCCATGTGTGAAGAAACCGGGTGGCTGTATAGACTGATAACGTATCCTGAGTGAGCCATGTTTCCATGAAACAGAGAATCTCTGATGTCTCTCTGGAAGGCAACCCTTGCTCGAATTTCATCTACCTTGTTGTCAAGAGACTGGACATTATACTCGGGAGCAGTGAGCGATGTGCCCGTCTACGGAGCCTGACCAGAAGACCACCCTGTCTGCCCCTTCTGCGGCGCGGTTGTTTTGGGTCGCCTACTGGAATCTGATCCATTGTCCTGGGTGGTGGTCCAAAGAGGATCCTAGGCAGGGTTCCTCTGTCCAGTGTCTGTTATTTTGCCCATCCTAATCTTTTATTTTTATTGGCCAGTCTGAGATATGGCTTTTTCTTTGCAACTCTGCCTTGGTGGCCAGGATCCCGGAATCGGGATGAATATAGATGTTCTTTTTAAATAATCAGTTTCGAGCTACAATAGTCATTTACAACATTAACAATGTCTACACTATATTTCTGATCAATTTGATGTTATTTTAATAGTCAAATTTTGCTTTTCTTTCAAAAACAAGGATATTTCTAAATAACCTCAAACTTTTGAGGTGTAGTGTATGTATGCATGCATGCATGCATGCATGTATACACACACAAACACATTTGAAGTTGGAAGTTTACATACACTTAAGTTGGAGTCATTAAAACTCGTTTTTCAACCACTCCACAAATGTCTTGTTAACAAACCATAGTTTTGGCAAGTCGGTTAGGACATCTACTTTGTGCATGACACAAGTAACTTTTCCAACAATCCAACAACAAAAAAAGTGAGACCTCCAAAAGTCTGGTTCATCCTTGGGAGCAATTTCCAAACGCCCGAAGGTACCACATTCATCTGTACAAACAATAGTACGCAAGTATAAACACCACGCAGCCATCATACCGCTTAGGAAGGAGACACGTTCTGTCTCCTAGAGATGAACGTACTTTGGTGCGAAAAGTGAAAATCAATCCCAGAACAACAGCAAAGGACCTTGTGAAGATGCTGGAGGAAACAGGTACAAAAGTATCTATATCCACAGTAAAACGAGTCCTAAATCGACATAACTTGAAAGGCCACTCAGCAAGGAAGAAGCCACTGCTCCAAAACCACCATAAAAAAGCCAGACTACGGTTTGCAACTGCACATGGGGACAAAGATCGTACTTTTTGGAGAAATGTCCTCTGGTCTGATGAAACAAAAATAGAACTGTGTGGCCATAATGACCATCGTTATGTTTGGAGGAAAAAGAGGACGCTTGCAAGCCGAAGAACACCATTCCACCCGTGAAGCACGAGGGTGGCAGCATCATGTGGGGGTGCTTTGCTGTAGGAGGGACTGGTGCACTTCACAAAATAGATGGCATCATGAGGTAGGAAAATTATGTGGATATATTGAAGCAACATCTCAAGACATCAGTCAGGAAGTTAATGCTTGGTCGCAAATGGGTCTTCCAAATGGACAATGACCCCAAGCATACTTCCAAAGTTGTGGCAAAATGGCTTAAGGACAACAACGTCAAGGTATTGGAGTGGCCATCACAAAGCCCTGACCTCAATCCTATAGAAAATGTGTGGGCAGAACTGAAAAAGCGTGTGCGAGGAAGGAGGCCTACAAACCTGACTCAGTTACACCAGCTCTGTCAGGAGGAATAGGCCAAAATTCAACCAACTTATTGTGGGCAGCTTGTGAAAGGCTACCTGAAACATTTAAATGTAAAAAAATGTAAAGGCAATGCTACCAAATACTAATTGAGTGTATGTAAACTTCTGACCCACTGGGAATGTGATGAAAGAAATAAAATCTGAAATAAATCACTCTATTATTCTGACATTTCACATTCAAATAAAGTGGTTATCCTAATCCTTTTACTAGGATTAAATGTCAGGAATTATGAAAAACTGAGTTTAAATGTATGTAAACTTCCGGCTTCAACTGTATGTATTTTTTAAAATGTGAATCACATTTTTATTTGACGTACCCCTGAGGGGTAGTTTGGGAATACCTGGTTAGAGTAATCAGTCAGGCAGCCATGTTGGCCAAGTTTGAGTAGTAAGCCCTGAGAGTTTCCTGTCAGAAATGGAAGAGGCCGAGGCAGGTGTATCCTATTAAGTCTCCTGGGGTAAGGCTATGCAGCATTGACAGCTGGCTCTATAAACAAGAGGGCCACAACAAGACAAGGTCTGCAGAGCAGCCCATGTCACAACCATTCTGTTCACACACACATACTGGCTGGTCACATGTAGCAGCAGATGACAAAGATGGGGAGGGCTTTAAATAACAAACAGAATTGCCCAATGGCAAAGCGATACATGCAAAAAGGGTATTATGCAAACAACTTGGTGGGGTCAAGCAGTGGGTTATATTTGGCTCTGTGAATGCCACTCTTAAGCTTTGTGAGACAGAGCTGGAAGATGCCTAACTGTCTGTAGAGTGCAGACACCCGAGAAAAAGCTTAATCCCAAAATTATTCTGCCGTGGGCTAAAACTGGAATCCTTGTTGCGATGACTTATTGTTTGAGGGGGACCATAGCATCCCTCGGAGCTAGTCAAATGGAAAGTCTTGGTTACAGGTAAACAGCAGACAAAAAAAAATCTCCAATAAGTTTTGTTGTGGGAAAACGTATTGACAACCCCATCGATTGGCTTTAGTGCTTGCCTAATTCAACAATTGATAAACAAAAACACTATTTTATTACTGTATCTACACATACAGCCACAAGATGCGAGTGGAGAGCCATGACAAATCTCAACCCTATACCCAGTTGGGGTTGGACACTCACAGTCTGCTTGACATAACCCCAGGTCACCCAAGAAGACGCACACACACACAGCTAGCTCACACAAGTCAGGTCAGGGCATGGATTGGCAGCTGTTCAGGTGGTCAAGTTGTTACATCATACATGGCATTGCTTCCCTGACTGACAGCCGCTCCTTATAGCCTCAGGATCCCATACATTGACAAATTAAAACATGTATGGTAGTAGTTGCCACCAGATAAGTGTCACTAAATAGGCTAACAACCTAACTGGACTAAGCTACCTGGTGGTGTGGGAGGAGGCCTATCTATTAAAACACAGTTTTAAACCACTATTTAAATGTTAGGCTACAACAGGTGTCTTCAGTTCAATTCATTCACCTTGGTTAATCAGACAAACTCTAAAAGGTTAGTGATTGTTTTCACAGACTTGTTTGCACGTACGGCACTTGACTCCAACCCAGCGTGCGACTCGTCGCCGACTTGCTACATTGTCACAAATATGACGCACGCAAACTTCCTCCCGCTACAAAATAACTTTGTTAACAGCCTGTTTCGGAAACGGAGGAGAAACAAGGTACCTGAAGATATAACTTACCTACCTACCTTCAATGAGTCGATGTCAATGGGACACAGTAGACTTCTTCGCCCTGATGTCTCGTCACCAGTAGGCTACAAACAGACAGCAAACTGCTCTCTCTCGTTAGACCAGCGCAACAGTGAAAAGCCCAGATTCAACTGTCTCGATGTTGACCAGTCCTATTAGCGGTTCCTCGTTACTGATCTCACAAGCAACTCCAATCTGCGGGGCTGTAATTCTACAGGGAAGGTTTCTTCTCTCAAATACAATAGGCTAACTCTGTCCACAGCCTTTGTCGCCTAGAATATCCACCACTATTCATCTATTTTAATTAAATGAACTTTTTTTTTTTAAAGAATAACGATGTTTAGCAAATATACTTATATTACACAACAGTAATTTTTAGCTATAAAAAAAACCATGATGACATTATTCTGAGACACTCAGTATTTCAGTCCCCCGGTGAGTCGTGGAAGAAATGTCAGTAATTTCCCCTCCCTCTTTCAAACACGCAACAGCGCTTATGCTGCATTCATAACCAATTGGGAAGGTGGTAATTACCTATTGTGTAGTCGTAAATAATGTTGATTGACTTCAACTGCTTTGAACTCGTAGAGAAACGCCGATTGGCTAATGATCAACAATGTGTATTAACCATAAATAAAAAAAACAGCTATCATGCTTGTAAAAGCAACGCGAATCCCAAATGCCCCTGAAGCCTTTGTATTTTTGTATAAATGTGTATACCCCTGTGTATAAAGTTTGTCTGTGTTATTTGGTATATTGTGTTATATTAGTTGTTAATAAAAAAAATGTTTGTAAACAAATTATAACGTTGAAATACCATATGAATAGATTACTGCATATATTTATAAAAAGCATTCACATGCTAGTTGGAACTCGGAAATTGTTCGGGTTATAGTTATACACGTGCCACGTTCAACTAGTTAGCAAGTCAGACATTTCGGAGTTTCCTAGTTCCGACTAGCACTTGACTGCGACAATAGAAGAGTCCCACTTGTAATTATGAGTTGGAGGGTAGTTCAAGTGGATTTTTACCAGGCGTATATGTAAATACCACCTTCACACTTGGTTGTGAACGTATCATTGATACCAGGAAGTTCTCAAAACCCATCCCACAGATTTAAGGTGGGATATCGTTTGTTTTACCTCATGCTGTCACAACTTTCTTTTAAAACTGTTTTCAACGGGTGTAACACTTAATAGGCTATATGGGGACTAGCATATGCAACGTTTGCATTTGATAGCCACGTGTGAACCTAACTGTGAGAACACACTTCCTTGCTTTGATTAGCCTATTCAATGTGTACCTTTAGGATTGTATGCCTATAGCTCCTACCCTACGAACAACAAGGGTTGAGTGTCTGTAAATATTGTTGTACTGGTGAGAATATGCAGTTGAAAATTAACCTGAACGAGAAAAGAAAAACCGCCTACAGCATTCAACTCACTTTCCCTTCGCTGACTTCGTAGGAGTGTTCTCCTACCCTCTACTGTCAAGAGACCTGTCACTACACTAGTCGGCTAGTAAAATTGGATTTGTTTTCAAAATCTTCATGGGTCTGTGTAATCTGAGGGAAATATGTCTCTCACTCTCTCTCTCTCTCTCTCACACACATACACCCCACCACCACCCACACACACTCTCTCTCTGACACACACACATGCACACTCTCTCTTAAAAAACACACCACCCAACTGTGCTATCTCTCCTCACTCTGCTTTAACTATGCTGGGAGGAAAGGTTGTATCCTGTTGACAAGGCCCTGTTCAATGGTAAGACAGACTGTACTCCAGGGAGTGTCTCTGTCTCTCGCCACAGAATCTGTGTGAAACTGGAAGATGGCATTGTTCCTTTCTCGATAAGGAATTAGAAAATAGTGCCTATGCCTACTTATTAACTCGCACGCTACACGTGCCTTCAGTTCACAAGTCCACATGTTCAATCACACACACATCCAAAATCAGAGGCACGCGAGGGTGATGTGACCGTGGCGGAATGTTGGGATGTATGGGAAATGCATGTGCTGTTCCGGAATGTCTCCATCTTTTCCTCACCTGCATTCCATATACCGTTCCACTCCTGCTCGCTGAATTAACATAAGGCTCAAACTAAACGTATAAAGTTAACAGCATCTCACTGGTTGTACATTATTGAATACAAATCTTTCTTAAGATCCAAGTTGGGTCGAATTTGTTTTGTGTTCAACATTCCATTAATCTGCACTGCTTTCTATGGCAGAGCCTGTTATTTCACCATTATGCTGTCTGATTTAAAGCCCCACACCCTGCATTCCTTAGGTTGTGTGAACTGGAGAACCAGTCCCACCCACTCTCATATTCACCAGGAACTTGTGCAACAGAGATGGGGGGAAAAAAGTATTGGCAGAGAATAATGCTCTCCCCATTCCATAGAGAAACATGTAACCCTTCTTTAAATTGATCATACGTTATGTTAATATCATTATTGAAGTGGCAATCAACCATTCAGTTGGTTTGGACTGTCTTATGGTTTATAATTAGTTTACTCAAATTACGCCCTCTATCTTGAAATGAAGACAGTGCCTCTCCACCGTTCATTTTTGTCTTGTATACTTTTCTGAATCTGCATTTACATTGGATGAACTTTTCACACCTCTTCACACACTTAAAGTAGCCAGCACATTATAAGCCACATGTAACTTTTTTCCGCTTGGCGCTCTGCTGAACCAGTATAATCAACATCAATGGCCTAGCACTGAGTGGAAAAATCGAATGAGGATGATATTGATTGCACTCTGTCAAGCCAACTATTTGGCACAAACAAATTTACCGTACATTGTCGAGCCGCTTGGAGGCTGCTGAGGGGAGGACGGCTCATAATAATGGCTGGAACGGAGCGACTGGAATGGCATCAAACCATGTGTTGGATTTCTTTGATACCATTCCACCTATTTCGCTCCAGCCATTACCACGGGCCTGTCCTCCCCAATAAAGGTGCCACCAACCTCCGGTGGTCAAGCAAAAAAACTGTGTGAGCGGCCAAGGTAAACAACTTTTTCCCCGTGCACAGTGAACCTCTAAAATGATACATCAGCTCTACTTCCACACAGGCAGATCCTAGCCTGGTCCCAGACATGTTCGTGCTGTCTCGCCAAGGTTAGCAAAGTTAACAAGACAGCACAAACAGATCTTAGGACCAGGCTAGGCAAATCCTACTCAAGGATAGCTAGTTATTTCAAGTGTATGAGGAGTGAGCAGGTTGAATGGATGGACTCACCTTGGTGCAGCTGTGGCAGTAGCTCTCTCCATTCTTCCCAGGGGACAGGATGATCTCACCTGTAGGGATCAACTGGATCCTCAGCTCCATCATGGTCGCTATCTCTCTCTCTTTCCTTCTCTCTTTCTCAATCCCTTTCTCTCTGTCTCTCTCTGTCCTCCGCCCACTTACTCGGTCCTTCTGACGGCGTGGCAATGACTTCACCCCTCTCACGTTTGTACAAATTCCTCCCCTTTAACGTCTGCGAGAGGAACGGGGCACTTTCTGTTACACTGTCAATAGAAAGAAGGAAAGGAAAACTAAAGTAGAAAAACAGATATTTTACTGGCAGCACATAGTCATTTACATGTGTGCTTCTTTTCTCAGTTATCTAACGAGGCCAAGACAGTCAAAGCACAAGGATGTTTCCTGCGTCTGTTCAGAGTGCTCTAGTGCGAATTGTCCCGGAGCAGGCAAAGGATATGTGTAGATAGTTAGTGTCAGGCTCTCTTTCCACAGCCGGCCCAGCAGTATAATTGATGTCCATGCACACCAGATCGCTGTGGCGCAGTGCACTCTGGGTTAGCCCGGGTATCAGGGTTTCCTCCTGGACCCATGCATCCTGTCTCGGACGTTCTCAACATTCACAGGGTAAACACCGGAGGAACCCACTCTGCTTCCCCACATTTCCCCTGGATATACAACTGGGAGGCACGCGTACACACCACATGCCTCCCCCACCTCTCCAAAAAGAAATAAGGGACTTGTGTTTCTAGTGTCTTCGGTTTCCTCTCCCCAAGGGGTGCACTAATTAATGAAGACAGGCAGAGGAGAGTAGGCCAGGGGGTATCAGAGAGGGGCTGGAAGCAGTGACATTGTGACCATATCACTGTCTGCAGTGACAGAATGGTGTAAAAACACACACACAGATTGATGACCCCGTTGATCTTTGCTGTGACACTGACTGCCCTCAGTGCCTTGTGACCCCTCCCAAGGTTCCTGTTTGTTCCCTCGACCAGCATCCTCTCAGCATCCTCTCAGAATCCTCTCAGAATCACACCCTTTAAAAGCTGCCCTCCCTGGACCACTGACATCTTGGCAACTCAGCCATGCCACCACAAAATATGAATTATCAACACTGATATGGATGGAACAGCAACAATAGATTGTGTTTTGCTGAGTCTGGAGTTACAGCATGGTTTTGGGTGTATGATTGGGGAAGGAATAATGGCTCTATATTACTGTATGTTTTGGGTCATCAATATGGTCAGTCAGTGGTGGGATTTGTGGTGAGGGTGACTGAGAATATGTATAGAAACTGATTGTGGTTGTGTTGAGTAGTGTTTTGGAGAACGTGTTTGCGCTCTAGTGGGCAGTCTCTTCTGTAACTTCTACGTTACTGTTCCTTCTTATCCTCAATCACAGTGTTCCCTAGATGTGTGTGTTCATTTCAGCCTTGTGTACGGCCTTGTGAACATGCAGCTATGTGTGTGAGAACACGGCTATTTGTACATGTGGTGGTCGTGGGCCATTGGTGTGTGCCTTCCTATAGTGTCTGGGGGGCTGCTGAGAGGGGAAGTGACAGTGACACACATCCTTTGACCCGCGCTCAAGGTATTCCTGATTGCTGGGCATCAACAGGAAACAGTGGCGTTGACGCAGCAAGTCCTCAGGCCGGGCTCAGCCTAGCAGACTGTTGTGGACGAGAAGAGAGAGAGAGAACACACACAGACGTCCCTGAAACATACTGGGAAGAACAAGAACTGTTACAGAAGGCAACCATGAATGCCCTCTAAAGCCTTTATATATGTTGTAGTTTGTTTAAAGGGTGATCGTTAATAGTGTACTTTTGGGAGATGTTTTTCTAGGGTATAGTTTGTTGTTTATGCTGATCACCGATCAGATATTATATGTTTCCAATTAAACAATCCAGAAGATGGTTATTAATTAACAGAAGACAGGTTCAAGGTCCTTTGGCCGAAGGTTTATAAACACACTTCCTCTTTCTTTTTTTTCTCAATGCTGTCCATCCCTTAACACACAAGGTGAAGGAGGCCCATCTCTCTCTCTGTCTCTCTGTCTATGCTGGTCTAAACTGTCTTTCATGTCCTATCTGCTCACACTGGAAGGGTGATATGAGGTGTTTGTGTGTGTGTGTCAGAACCTGCAGCTGGTGTTACGGTAGTGTGTGTCAAGGTGAGCCAGGCGCAGTGGGAGAACTACACAAGGGGCCAGTGTTCCTGAACTAGGTGCGGACACAACTTGTCACTTACAGAGAAGTCTGTAAGGAAGTAGAGAGGGAATTGCATCCTGTTTGTGTGAGAGAGAGAGAGAGTTATGGGACAATCTCTGAGTAAAGGGCACATGGCCATGGCGACGAGAAAGGGCAGGGAGTGGTAGGGCAGAGGTTCAAGAACCTACTGTGTACTGAAGTTAACAAACTGGGATAGGCTAGTGCTATATCACAGTGTTGACTGGAAATAGCCATGTCTACTTTTATCCCTAAAAAAGGAAATCCCTAATATTTCCATGCCGTTTGTTCCTTCAGTCTGCTCAAAAGCAGTTATCAACCTCCGACAACGCAGGATTCAGCAGCGCCGTTTCCACAGGAAAGCACGGGACGCCGAATAGGCTACCACTCAAACACCAGCCCAAAGAACTGTCCTCACACTACAGCACAGACTTCACTCTTATTTCCCCAGAAATGTTCTGATTGTACTTGTCCAAAAGATTAATAAAATATTAATTTTAATTAGATTACACAGTATTTTTTAAATTATCTTTCTTACATTTCCCCTACAGTAGGTTATATTTGCCATAAAAACTTTGAGCCGATTTGAGCGAATCTTTTTTTTATCTAGCTCTAGCAATTGCTGCCCTCTTGTGGTTTCAGATAAAAACACAGCTTTAGTCACACGATGAGTCTTACAATGAATGTTGGAATTAATGATGGTGTCATGGTAAATCTATTGTGCACACAAATCTGAAGCCTCCACTGAAGTTAGAAGAAGGAAATCACACCCCGCCAGTTGAGACCAGAACCCACCAATGTATAGCTCAAGAAGACTACAAGCAACTATAGGCCTAAGCCGAGCAGTTAGTAGCTAGGTGACTAGTCTCCATACACTCTAGGTAAGTAACACATTACACACAGAAGAACAAACAGTGTTTCTAATGAGAAGGACTGAAGTATGAATGCTGAAAAAAAACTTTTTGAAAAGGCATATTTTAGTTCTGCAGTATACCAGGTAATGATTCTATGAAAGAACAGTGTTCCCTTTTGGCCCAATGCATAAATGTTGCCAGCACTGAAGAGCCCGGTCTTTGAGTGTTCCTCTGCATCATGGAAGGCATATTGAAGAGAAGAAGTGCAGAAAGGTGAGTGAAGTACCTCTTAATCAGGCTCCATTCAAATTGCATTTTCTGTTTGCTCCATAGGACATTAGAGTGAATCAGTCGCGTATTGACTGTACACATCAGATACATAGACTGAGTGTACAAAACATTAGGAACACCTTCATTATATTGAGTTGCACCCCGTTTGACTCTCAGAACAGCCTCAATTTGTCCGGCATGGACTCTACAAGGTGTCGAAAGCCCACGCCGGCCCATGTTGACTCCAATGCTTCCCACAGTTGTGTCAAGTTGTTTGGATGTCCTTTGGGTGGTGGACCATTCATGATGCACTTAAATCTTTTGTCTTGCCCATTCACCCTCTGAATGGCACACACATAATCCATGTCTCAATTGTCTCAAGGCTTAAACATCTTTCTTTAACCGGTCTCCTTCCCCTCATCTACACTGATTTAAGAAGTGACGTCATAACGTTTTGATAAACTCTGTGTACAACATGATTGGTGATAAAAATCCATCTCCTATTTTACATGTCAACTATCATCTACAGCCGTCCTAGGTCTGCTGTACAGATCTCCGGTGGAAGGGGGAGTGGGGAAATTAAGAGAAAAACAGAGTGTGAGGAAAAGGAAAGGATTCTGCCTGTCAGTCCATCGATATTTGACCCTCAGGTAAGGTCAGACCTATTCCTAGCTTGGGATCATCATAATTACAAAATATTTCCACAAGTGTCATATTTTCACAAATGTCTTACCTGTGTTCTATTTCTGACAACGTAAAACACGCACAGTCAATGGATCAGCTTTGATCTCTTCTCTCAAATATCTAATGCAGTTTAACTTGAGTTTCAGTGGAAGCAGCCTCTGTATGTACACATCTTGTCCTCCAGGGGGTGCTAAAGAAGTTGCTCTTGCATCACCCTGTGACCAGTGAGGCGGGAGAGGAGAGTCTGGGCAGCATACGCACACAGTTGTATGAGCTGGAGAATGCTGTAAGACTGCCTTATTATACATTGAATACTCACTGAAGAGTTGGCACTGTCTTTAACACTATCTTTAACAATACTGACTCACATTCATCCAATAACAGAGAGGTAAACACCAACCAATGGAGGCAAGGGTGTGTCCATCCAAGACATATGTTGATTTGACCTGCCAATGAACTTCAGACAGCTGGAGAGTGGGTTGGATGGATGTGCCCCAGATCAATTCAGAATGTGAGATCTGTCATTCATTCATTTGGTGGAAGTGACAAGATTTTGGAGGTAATTCTCTTGTCTTTCTGTGTGTCCCAGCCAGGCCTCTCTCCACAGGGCTATCTCTGCAGGTTCTGTCGAGTGTGTAAGCGAAGAAGCAACCCCTACAGGAGACTCTTTGAGAAGTTTGATAAGGACAGGGATGGACTGCTTTCTCTCAAGGTAAATCCAAATCAAATTGCATCATGTAAGATGGCTCCCCCACCGCAGCGGATGGCCCGAGAGGAGCCCTCACCAGCAGGCGCCGACCCAGCAGAAACAATAGTTAGACTGACTCGTTCATGGATGAAATGTGAGAATCTAAATCTGTTTAAAATGTATAATCCTGTTACAAAATACTATGTGCAAAACAGCAGCTGTGGACAAATCTATATCGAATCACAATTTACAGACCACGTACAATGGGCTGTGTCTCTGTATTGCAGGAAATGGAACGTGGCATATGCGACCTGTACATGGCCGATGTCACCGCTGGGCAGCTCCAGCGGCCGGTGGTATTGATTGACGCAGATGCAAAATCACGCTTCGACTGTGTGTCATTCTGCGCATTCATGTGCACTGTCTGAAATATTATTTCACTCCACTTTAAATGTCAGTCAGTCTTGTGATTGACACACAACCAACTGTCAAATGACAAAATAAACACACCAGGTGCATTCATATGAATGAGATGAACTCGCTCACTTTCGCATAAAGAACAAACAATCAAGAAAAGACCAGCAAATATATATCCTTATATTCTTGAAGGTTACTACTATTAACACTGGGTTAAATCAACACTTGAAATATCAACTTAAAATTAGCACTGGTAATACATCTGGAGGAAAATGGTGAAAATGCCTGTTTGGAAGAGGCAGACTTCAGCTCACTGATGGGAAAGCTCTTCTACTACAACATTTCACCTCCAACGACTAGACTGTTGTTAATGATTTCAAGACTTAATGTGTTCAAACAAACCTAGACCAGCACCTCAAAGGGAAGTTGCAGACTTGATGGGGCTTTCTTTATAGACACTGGCTGTTGAGACGAGGGCCCCTGTAACCTAGTTGGGGTCTTACGGTCGGTCGGTCAATCGGTATCAATTTATATAAGCGTTTAGTGGGATTATTTGTCCCCTTTCATTTGAATAAACGTGTCAAAGACAACATTCTTGTAATGTAGGGCTACCTATTTCCCTGGTATACAAGTAAAGCACTGTTTATGTATATGACAAGCGCTAGCAAATCAATGCAATCCAGTTTTAACTTAATCTTCAACCACAACAAAAAAAACTCCCATTTAGGGATTTAGTGTAGTGGCCAACCAACCGTGAGCTCTGTGGTGGTGTTCGAAACCACCTCGTCCATCTCCAACCTTCCTCCGGTGCCATCTCAAATGACAGTGACTTCACGTGGCCTACCGAAAGCCAATGTGCACACATCCAACAGGCATCCATTTTGCGAGTCATTTCTAACCCATGTTTAAAACACCCAATTCCATGGCTTTACGCCGACCATAAACATTCAGTCCCCAAAAAAATTGAGTAGCACGAACTCAATCGCTTGATGAAATCAACACCAGACTTTTAGGTATGTTTAATTTAGATTGTTTAATGTTAATTCCATGCTGTGTTTCAGTAAGAACAATACAGGTGCTCTATCTGTGGCTCCAGTCAGATATCCAGTAGTACAAATTAGCTTGAAGTTACACATAATGCAGCAAAAAGAAGAACATGAACAATGTAAAGGAAATAGGCAGAAAAACTATTCATTAACTCATCATGCAGGCTTGAAATCATCTACTCAGAACCCTGTCATTTTGCAACAGAAGCCAATCGAGAGCCGTTTCCTCACTAAAACACCACAATGCTCCCTTGGATTTTTAAAACCGCTACCAGCCACCATCTGAAATCAGCAAGTACGCACAATACAGTATTTTAGCACAAAGTACAATCCAAAACGTCACAATAGAATCACTATGGTGTAAAAGTTAAGCATTTTTTGCTCCACGTGGATATCAAGAATTTTGCCGACTTCCTCTGAAAAACTAAAGTTAAGAAGAGCACTTTGTTTAGACTTGCCCTTCGAAGGTTTAACGATTTGCATCTCTTTCACTAACACAGAAATATTACAGCTCCCACAACTAATAGACATATCAGTAATAAAAGTTCATTTCTGTAATTACATTAAGAAAAAAATTCTCAAAATACATCCAGCAACTGATAAAATATTGAGGAAAGAGCAAAAACAAAAACAATACAATAATGAAGATAAATCAGAAATGCTTGTACCAAGAAAAATACAATTATCCAGGGACTCTGTCTTTCCAAAATTGTATGTCGTCTCAATTAAGTGGTATTTATATTTAAATTAAATTAAAAAGGGCAACAAAAAAAATGTTAATGAAGAGAACTGATTATCTCTAAGACCCTGGGGGTCAGAGCTGCAGAGAGCCGCTGTCACTTGGGCGTGGTGGCTCCTGTTGGGACTGTTTTTTTATTTTTTTCATTTTGGGGGAGGGGAGTGTGTGGAGGCGGGAGGAGGGGTCTCAAGTTGGCTGTGAGGTCTTACTGGGGCTCGTCCTCCACATCTTGCAGCGCCTCTTTGTTCTGTTGTTCTTCACCTGCTTGAAAACAAGAGAAAACGGACAGTGAGGGCTGGGCTTTCACGTTATTTACAAGAGACAACCCTCAGTCTAGGTGATCAAAATCAGTGTCCAAACAGAGATGCTGTGGAAGTATTGCATTACTCCTGTGACAGTTTTAACCTAGTCTCCAAAGCTGCAGGTGGACAAGCCGAAATGAGCCCAGTGGTGGTTTCATTCAGTGTGCCACATGTCACATCTTAGCACATGCAGTGAAACTTCAACCACTAACTACGACCTCGTAGAGCATATCAAAACGCACTCGTGTGGTGCTTCAAATAAAACAGGACATCTCAGAGTAACTAAAAAGCTTTCGAATTAAAAGTAATGTTTGGGCAACGCTTGACGACAACCTAATAGATTGCTTCCATTTATAATTGAGAAGCAAGTTTTATTTGTGAATTTCTCCTTAGCCATCTAGCTAATGCAGTAACGTACAATATTTAAATCCCTCTTGATAAATCTGCCCAAGACTCAAGTACCCAAGTACTATATTCCCAACATTAGCCACTATATTGTACTGGCGTTCCGTTCCTAGTGAGACAACTGTCTATTTGTGTCATGCTACAGGACGCCAGGCAGACAGAATGACACAGCGATTACGGGACTGGATGTAGATAAGTATCACCCAGTCAAAGACAGACAGGATATCCCATACAGCCGCTCAACAACTGGTGCCATGCTGTTAGTCCTCCAGTCTCCACGATACACAGCTCACACGATAGCTACGGAGATCAGGCACCATCCATCAAAAGACCAGGCAGGCGACAACAGAGCGTCAGACTCTACACACAAACCAATGTGCTAACTTGGTGAGACACCTTGCAGCCCCACGGAGAAAGATTGTCACCTTGTACCCACAGAGCTGTCCTACAGAACCCAATAATCTGTCAGCTGTCAGACACGTGGAAATCAGCACGTGAAAAAGACAATTGCTCCAAATAAATGCATTGCTGATACACCAGTGATTTTTTAAAATCACCACGTAGAAGGAAAATTCATGAGACCCGCAGTGTGTGAACATACAACTTTCCCCGTGACACAAACTGATGATGGGTGAGTGATGTTGCTGTGAGTTAGTAGTGAAGGGGGACAGAACACAAACGGGTCAAACCAGATGCAGAAAACACTTACAAAGTACAGATTATGGGAAATAAACAGCTGTTTTGTTCCGTTAGGATTCTACACAAACGGAAGGAGAGAGATGAGAGATGAGTCCGACATTATGATGAAGGTTGAAGAAGCTTCAACTCTAGGGGGGGGGGGAACCACTAAGCAATGCGGAAGGAACTGCAAGGTGAGAGGCACAAGGTTGGGTTAGAGACTGACTGAAAACGGAGACGTTAGCTTAATGATCCACGTCAGCAGCTCTGAAAAGAGCCGAATAACCAACAGCACACAACTCAACAACATTGAGGGCTACACTCTTGTGGTAGGATAGCATCCTACCACAAACATATGTTTACAAACATATTGTAATGGACTAGCTTTTTTTTGTGTTAAATGGCAACGGCCAAGTGCTGTAATATTGTAAGCATACCTCAGACTGGAGGAATTGAGCATGCTCTCAAAAAGCCATTTCCCCCCTTCGTAATATGACCAACTTCCTCCGTGCATTCTAAAAAGTCTGAGTGAAGGGGCCTCTCACTCACGCTTACCATCTCCCTGCATGTCTGAAGTCCATAGTGTCAGGTTGTCGCGTAACAACTGCATGATTAGTGTGGAGTCCTTGTAGCTTTCTTCGCTCAGCGTGTCCAGCTCTGCGATGGCGTCATCGAACGCAGCCTTCGCCAACCTGCAGTCCAAACACGAGCATTATGTCACACTTGTATCAAGAGAATAGGTCACCGTATTGAATCCACATTTAGAAAATGAGATATTTGAAGTAAGAAGCCTATCAAGGGAGAGCCGCGGAGGTACTTGCCTGCAGGCGCGGTCGGGCGAGTTGAGGATTTCATAGTAAAATACGGAGAAGTTAAGAGCGAGGCCTAGGCGAATGGGGTGTGTAGGTGGCAGTTCAATCATGGCGATGTCGCTCGCAGCTTTGTAGGCGACCAAACTGTTCTCGGCAGCCTCCTTCCTGTCGTTCCCGGTGGCAAACTCAGCCAGATACCTGTGGTAATCGCCTTTCCTGAGGGAAGAGCAAGACGGAGAAGTATCAGTGGGCCACCGTGGTGTAAAAGATGAGCAACACCTGATTTAGCAGGAGGAAGCACAATCCCTGCTCTATGCTTTATTCTAGAGCCATTAAGAGTTTTTCAGATGGGACGTTACCGGGGGTCCTGACTCTTGTGGTCACTAAAGATCCCATGGCACTTAAGAGTAGGGGTGTTAACCCCGGTGTCCTGGCTAAATTCTTAATCTGGCCTTTATACCATCGAGGCCACCTAATCATGCCCCGGTTTACAATTGGCTCATTCACCCCCCCCCCCCTCTCCCCTGTAACCATTCCCTAGGTCATTGCTGTAAATGACAATGTGTTCTCAGTCAACTTACTGGGTAAAATAAGGGTTAAATAAAATAAATACAAATAGTTGTGGAATACTACTCTAATAGGGTCTTTAAAAAAACACCAAGAACCATCTACCAAGCATCTATTCCCAAACAAGTGAAGAGGCTCGTTCGTACATTTTGTAGTAGAAGACCTTGGACTCTCCCGTGTTGGCAGCTGGAATAAGGTGCTTGTCCAGCACATCCAAAATGTCATTACAGATTGACTTCAGCTCGTTCTCAACCTGCAGGAGAAAATTACTCAATGAATAACCAGCCACTGGCACAATGTTAGGCACAACAAGCAACACTCAACAATACACAAAAGGTATCATTCAGGTGAATTAGCCTGAATAATTTTTTATCATTCACAATTTTCTCCAGTAGAAACGCTACCATATTGATTTAAGAGTGCTGCAGGTCAAATGCTTCTCCCATCGTGTCAGATCTCTCTCGCACCAGTTCTACACGAATGCACTCAGTGACTCAGACTTCTGGGCTTACTCACTGTTTGTCTGTATTCCCGGATCATTTTCAATTTGTCTTCTCCACCCTTGTTTTCTTCCCTTTGTTCAATACTGCTGATTATCCTCCATGATGCTCTCCTCGCCCCAATGACATTTTTGTAGGCCACTGATAGTAGGTTTCGCTCCTCGACTGTTAGTTCCACATCCAACCCGGCCACTCTTTTCATGGACTCCACCATTTCTGTGGGGAGCAGAGAGGAAGTCGTAAGTAATTGGGGCTGAAAGATCATAAACAAAATAAAACCACGGGACAAAGTTTGATGACTTCAGAGTTTTTTCCCCGTCCCTTTTCTTATGAAGTTACAGATTTTAATTTCTCAACCTAACAATACAATCCCAATCATACAAAGTCCTATTTACAGGCATCTCTGGGCCTGTATTCACAGAGTCTCAGAGTAGATCTATGATACATTTTGCCTAATCGATCATAATGAATGTGAATAAGGACAGGTGATACATGATTCTAGGTCAGTATGCCTACTCTGATGTGCCAAATAAATACAGGTTCTTGATCATAAGATCTTGGAAGGTAGTGTCTGCTGCAACATTTAGGCTTAATTCAGCCATGCCGAGGCATTCATTCTACAAGACTACATCTATACCCAATCAATGTATACCCAGTGACAAGGTACATAACCATACCTTTCAGAAACAGATAGTTACATCAGTGTCAAGAATGAGAGCAGCATGTCTGTGAATAATCGCATTTAATTTGAGGGTGAAGTAAAGCAGCTAAACTGGTTTTACTTCGGGGCAAATCAAAGCTGCATGTGGCCAGCCAGCCAGACATGACCATGCCCTGTAATAACACATCTAAAAACAGCTTCTGCTTCATGCCAATTGACAGGCACGTTAGCTAGCTTGCTAACGTAGCTACCTACGTCAAAAATTGCTTATCATTGGGGTAGGTTTTGTTTCGGGTCAGTCTTCGATACGTCACACCCAGATAGCAGGCTATGGCTAACGTTGGACCACGAGAAGTTTAGTAAACTAGGGTAGGGTATTTGGCAGGCCAACAGGTTTACATATTTCGATTGCTATCTAGTACTGTAGTGTATGTTTACATTGGCTGACATCATTGTTTGGGAAAAGTAATCCCCACGTAGCTAGCACATATAAACGTTAGTTGGCTAACGCGTTAACTAACTACCACCCCACTTGCTTGCTAACGTTAGCAACCTAGCTCTCGCACCATCAATAATCCGCCATTTTGTATTCTCTTTAAATGAATCATATATTTAAACAAATCTGGTTAAGTGGCTATCGTATTGGCTAATTAACGTTAGCTACACAGCTAGCTAGTTAAGCCAATGCGATAGCTCACGTTAGCGCACTGACTTCACCGTCGAGGCCCCCCCGCAAGAGGGAGGATGAGTGAGTGCAAGTGGTAGCTACTAGCTAGCTAACGTTAGCTAACTGGTGAAAAAAAAACCCAGGAACGAACATGTCCCTCCATCGAATAATACAAATTGTCTCTTACCGTCATATCTCTCAGCCTGTTCGGCGAGTTTTGCCTGATATACTAACTCATCCCGATCGCCCATTTTGTTCCGAGTGTCGAATAGTCTAGTTTAACTGACAAATTGCTATAAAGGCTCGACAGTAGCTGCTACTTGGTCAATCTGTCGGCGGTTCCTGGAAAATCAACGGATAGATCAGTGGCGTTTCCACCCCACCGGTTGTACTGGAGTAAAAAAAAAATGGCGAAAATCTACATCCGGGAACCTTCCACACCACACACGCATTACCTCCATTGAGGAGGTAATTTCACCCCTTGCTCAGAAAAACCCCTCCCATTTTTACACGGCTTGGCAACCAGTGACTCCAGACATTTACATTTCCACCCACAGTACCATTATCACGATGAGCATGATCACGTTATTATTTTTAAAGCATGATAAGGCTTTCTCATTCTTTCTTCTTAACCAGAACACATGAAACAAGCTGGCTGTGATATCTTTAACAAATCTGGGACCAAGTTTTGGTAGACAGGCCTGCAATAATAATCAGCTGTCTGGATATTTAAATACAAATAAACACCCAAGTAGGCCAACTGGCTTTTTGTAGGTCTATGTTATGTATGTGTAACAGTAGAACTTCAGTCCGTCCCCTCGCCCCTACCCGGGCTCGAACCAGGGACCCTCTACATCAACAACTGACCCCCACAAAGCATCGTTACCCATCGCGACAAAAGCCGCGGCCCTTGCAGAGCAAGATTATTAGCGTGCTATAACGCTATTAGCGCGCACCACCGCTAACTAGCTAGCCATTTCACGTCGGTTACATATGACAAGTGAGACAAATTATGAATGAAAAAAGGCATTGCAGTTTGATCTCACATTTATGACAATCCACAAGATTGATAGGGTACAGTATTTTCATTTGCCAATCCTTTGACTTTATTTACTATGTATATCTTAACACATTACATGCTACAGAAAATAAATGGCAATTTCAATTGTCTTGAAAGAATATAGTGTTATAATACAATGGCACATTTTGATATCACCACAATTTCCATTTGCGGTTGCCAACCAAGCCCCATTATGAAAGGTAATGACTTCCACAGGGTTACAAAAATATAATACTTTAAAATATTTGTAGGCCTGATTGACAAAACAAAATCCAAAAAATAAGAGCAGATTACATAAACGGGCATGCATTGAGAGAATGAATGAAAAAGCAGACATGATTTAACAGATGTTAATACTGGAGTAACTGATTACAAAGAAACTAACTGTAATCAGTTACATTACCAGCTAAAATATTGTAACCAGATTCGTTACTTTAGAAAAACTTGTTGATTACTTGTAAATTCAGAAAGGATGTTTGCGGAAAAAAAATACATTGCCACCTTTGTTTTCTCAATGACATTCAATTTCGCATTGAAAAAAGGTGCAAGTTTAGATTTGTTATACCTGACCGGGTCTGACCACAGGTCAGAGACCACTATGACACCCCAAATGTGTTTGATGGTTCCTTTTCATTTTCTTTTAATGCTTATGAAGGGGAAAGTAATCAGATTGTTACTGAGTTTGGGTAATCCAAAAGTTATTACTGATTACAATTTTGAACAGGTAACTAGTAACTGATTACATTTAGAAAGTAACCTACCCAACCGTGCCCTTAAACATAGATTGTGGCATAAATTGGCTATCAAACAGTTTGTCAGAAAGCTACAATTATAGAGAGAAATGGTACAGGTTTGAGGACAATGGAAAAACCCCTGTGGTTTCAGGACAATCCAATTGTCGAAAGGTTATAGATTCTATTCCTCTGGATTTTGCAGCATCTAATACCCAGAACCTACATCTGAGGATAGCAGACGGTGTATTTTGGATGAGGTACTACATAATTGGAGTTTAACTCGTATAACCATACTCAAGTCTTCACACCCTGACAATGCATGCATTTGGATTTTTCACAGCTGCATCATACATTTTGGGCTAAATTACCTTAGGTTATATATATATAAAAAATGTAAAAAGCCAGCATAAGTTCTGCCACAGACAATGAACACAGCAGAAAAGGCAAGAAAAGCAATTGGAAAGGGAGGGGCCTGAACTGGCAAGTAATTGTAAAAATGATTGACTAAAGTGCATTCTGAAAATATTTCACCTCCAGCATCCTCAACACAGACAACTGTATTGATCAACATGGGCTAAAGCTCGGAGGCAGACAAGCACTTCGGTTCACCCAGCACCTCTCTGCCTAATGCTGTTGCAGTGCACCCTAGTGGCCAGTTCTACTGAAGACGAGGTAAACCATTTCTCAAGTCACCTCTGCCTTAATCTATGGGAAACCACTCTAGGAGGTGACGTTATCCAAGTGAATTTCAGGGGCACATTCGGTGGGGCGCAAAGCGTAAGAATGGTCTGTATGATGCTGTGCCAGGGAGCAAACTTAGCCAGTATCCTACATGATAGGAATGGAAAGATCATCGTCATGTGTCAACAGGTGGACTTAACTGTGATCTCTTATCAACAGAGGACACCTATTCAAAGTTGACAGTCTAAGTAGTGTGGTGGTTTGTGGATTTAGTTTGGTGGTTTGTGGATGCATGCAAATGAAAGTGTGTTTTTCTCACTCTATTACACTAATGAATACACAGACATCAATTCTCAAAATATAGTGGATGACAGGAATCTAGAACGGAAAAGTGAGAACTCAGTGTCAATGCAGTGCCTTGACCTTGTAACCAATGTGTACAGGAGAACAAGTACTACCATAATCAGTATAGAATCTAAAAGCTTCCAAGGAGAAAGACAATTCATGTTACAATTGAGCTAAGGTCATACAAAAAAAAAACATTTTAACCGTCTATCCTTGGCTATGGTATTATATGATATGGCAGAACGTTTCCACGACCCTGGCAGATCATACAAAAGGCATCTCCAATATTTAGAACAAGTTAACGGCCGTGGGTGGGAAAGAACGACGTCTCAGTGATTCAGAGTAGGAGTGGAGCAGACAAAGGCTTGTCAAAGAGCGCAGACAAGCAAGGCAAGACAGACACAAACAAGTAAGACAGAGAGGGTCAGCGCCTGACAATACCGCAAGCTCACAACATAGCCGACACATTTGACGAGATCTCCGCAATAGTGGTGGACTGGCAATCTTACTTCTCAGAAAAACGAGGCCAAAAAAAACAACAAAAATACAGGATTTTAGCATGTAATGGTTCTCAATAATTTCATAACGATATGTTCTTTTTTTCCCTTACAAAAAGACTACTAGTTACTTGGTCGTGGATTTGTAGTGAGGATGATAGTTTTGTGTACAGTGTAGTGTCATCCTAACGGCTCTCTTCGACAGCCAGAGAAAAGTGTTTCTCCATGGATCTCTGTGTGTACGATTCCAGCCCAAGAGAGCATTTCGACCACACACTCCCCATCTTCCTCTTTGTATTACACAGCCGCTGTCCTCATCCCATCAGACAAGGCCTGAGTCTTTCTTCTTTAGAAGGGGAATGTGTGTGTGTTTTGATAGAGCTGGCCATGGTGCTGAAGTGGTATAAATAATGGTGGTGTGTGAGACGAAGACACAGCGTAATGATGATCTAACAGGGCCAACTGAGGAAGAGGAAGTGGTGTGTGTGTCTGAGTGTGGAGGCTGCTGATTGGCACAGGGCCGATGGTGGCATGTGAGGGAGTGAGTGTCTGTGTGTGTGTAAGGGCAGGGTGAGGGATGGGAGGAGCCCAAGGAGCCCAGTGTCCACTCTCAGCTCACGTCGTCCTCGGGGTTATTATGGTCCAGCAGCTTAACATGTGTGAAGGGGAAGTGGCCTCGTTTGCCCTTGCACTCGCCCTCCCACTGGCCGTTCACATTGATCTTTGTCACCTTCACCATGTCGCCCACCTGCAGGAAGAGAAGGACTCGTCAGACAGACAGACCCGGGTCATGTTAATCAGGGCACGCTACGGAAAACATTTCAAAACACTTTTCAACGGAACACAAAAATGTGCGTTGCTTACTGGACAAGTCCAGGGAGACACTCCCCGTTTCAGTCCGTTTGGTGCCCAATGAACACGGTGTTCACCCTGTAATGAACTTGTTGCAGTAGTTGCAGCTTGATAGCCACTTGTGAAACTTTGTCTATGTATCGCAGCGGTTCATTTGGCCTCGCAAAAACACAAACCGTGGGCGCAACTAAACACAAACCAGTATTCCAGAGGTTCATTTGTTGGTTCACCCTGTAGGCCTCTTCATTACAGTTGGACAATCCTTCTAAATAGAGTGAGGTTCTCTCATCGACTAAGAGGTGACCAGGAAGTATGTGCAGGGGCTAATCATTAAACCTATATACCTCCTGAGTCATACCACTGGCAAACACCTTTATAGAGGGTAAATATCCTGTTTGTTATCATTGGAGCGCTGTGCTGACTGATTCTTGGGTGGATAGAAAATATAACCTGCCTGGGACCCAAAAGTGTATAACATTTAGCCAACATTTTCACACAAGTCTTTGACATTACTTTCCCGTCCTTGTAAGTAGCCTAACACAGAGGACAAACAGACTCCTTCCACCCTGTAGCTGATTCCATCAAGACAGAAAGGCCAGAAAGTGAATATTGCGTATCTGTTTCAATGTTACTGTTCCTTCTCTCCCGTCTTCCCTCTCTCCAAGCAGGTTAGAAGGAGAGAGGAGGGGGCTGGGCCTAAGACCGCTGGCTTGTCGCCCAGAGGCCGCTCTGGCTCAGAATAATGTCCTCATGAAAGGAAATATTCCTCTACACAAAGTATTTCCTTCCCACAATGACCTCCGCTTTGGAAGCCCTCTTTCCCCTTCCGGACAGTTAGTTAAGACAGGGAGGGAGGGAGCCTCTGGCAGCATTCTCTAATGAGCTTTAGAGCAGTTGGCCATTGAGTTCAGACTGACTGACCACTGATGCACTGGGTCATATTCATTAGGGCAAAACGTTTTGCTTCTAGGACAAGATCAGGAAAGTCCCTCCCCATTTCAGTCCATTATGCGTTTGGTGACTAATGGACACGACCCAAACTACCTTCTTTAACAAGCCTAGCAGCTGGGACACAGAGGCATGCAACTGGTTAGGAAGCTGAGTAGGAAGTCACAGACAACAAGTCACAGAGGCCACATACCAACTCCTTCATTCCTTCCAGCAGTGAGCGGAAAAGTAAGACAACTTGGAATGACCCACTGGGAAGGAACCTAGGGGCAACTTGGAATGACCCACTGGGAAGGAACCTAGGGGTAACTTGGAATGACCCACTGGGAAGGAACCTAGGGGTAACTTGGAATGACCCACTGGAAAGGAACCATGGGGTAACTTGGAATGACCCACTGGAAAGGAACCATGGGGTAACTTGGAATGACCCACTGGGAAGGAACCTAGGGGTAACTTGGAATGACCCACTGGGAAGGAACCTAGGGGTAACTTGGAATGACCCACTGGGAAGGAACCTAGGGGTAACTTGGAATGACCCACTGGGAAGGAACCTAGGGGTAACTTGGAATGACCCACTGGGAAGGAACCTAGGGGTAACTTGGAATGACCCACTGGGAAGGAACCTAGGGGTAACTTGGAATGACCCACTGGGAAGGAACCTAGGGGTAACTTGGAATGACCCACTGGGAAGGAACCTAGGGGTAACTTGGAATGACCCACTGGAAAGGAACCTAGGGGTAACTTGGAATGACCCACTGGAAAGGAACCTAGGGGTAACTTGGAATGACCCACTGGGAAGGAACCTAGGGGTAACTTGGAATGACTCACTGGAAAGGAACCTAGGGGTAACTTGGAATGACCCACTGGGAAGGAACCTAGGGGTAACTTGGAATGACCCACTGGGAAGGAACCTAGGGGTAACTTGGAATGACCCACTGGGAAGGAACCTAGGGGTAACTTGGAATGACCCACTGGGAAGGAACCTAGGGGCAACTTGGAATGACCCACTGGGAAGGAACCTAGGGGCAACTTGGAATGACCCACTGGGAAGGAACCTAGGGATAACTTGGAATGACCCACTGGGAAGGAACCTAGGGGTAACTCTGAATGACCCACTGGGAAGGAACCTAGCGGTAACTTGGAATGACCAACTGGGAAGGAACCTAGCGGTAACTTGGAATGACCCACTGGGAAGGAACCTAGCGGTAACTTGGAATGACCCACTGGGAAGGAACCTAGGGTCTTCTCCAGATTATGACTTGACAACAGATGAAACTAGTCCCAGTAGCGAGGATGACCAATTAGACACTGATATTGGCATTACAAATATAACAGTACAGACAACCATTCAGAAATGTCATTAATTCAATATCATTCTAAAATCATAGTTTTTTTTAAGGCATAAAAAAAAGTGTTTTGATTCTCTGGCCTCAATCTTGACATAATGCCAAAGAAAATATATGTTGTACAAGACCAGTCATTATTAGCTTCATTGCACTGAAGGCTGAGGACAAAGGGAAATCCATGACAAAATGAGGAGGATCAACGAATCTGAGAGAGGGATGATGAATAAAGGGAAAGGAGATGAGAGAATGAGAGAGCACAGCTAGGTAGGTACCTCTAAGGCAAGGGCGGTCTTGTCGTAGGCATTGGGCACCCTCTTCTGGATGGCCCTGGCAAAGACGGGTCCGTTCTGCAGGTTGGGCAGAGGTGTGGGCTGGGCATACTGGCTCGGGTCTAGTAGAGGAGGGCCCTGAACACTTGAGCCGTCTACCGAGCCCACCCCACCTGGACCCCCTGTTCCAAGGCCCCCCGAGGTGGGAGAGGCCGGTCGGTACTTCTCCACGTAGGGCACAGGGATCATCCCGGCACGCCCCTCTAAATTCTTGGCGTTCCACCACTGCTCCTCAGGCTTCTCCAGGACCCGCAGGATGTCGCCCTTTTTGAAAGGCAGATCTTCATCATCGTTGCCTGGGAAGTCGAAGAGGGCACGGACCATCTCGTCTTCCTGCCGCTGCGGCGGGCCTCCAGCACCTGCGTTGACGATGACCAAGGGAGAGTGTTTGGCCTTGTTGATGGGCTCTATCAGAGTGGTGGTGTCCAGGTAGTGGATCTTGTAGAACTCCAGCAGGGAGTGGAGGGCGTCAAACTCCTGGTCCCCTATGCGGAACCGTGGAGGCGCCTGGCCTGGGAGAGGAGGGTGGGGAAAGAGGGATGAATAGAAAAGAAGGAAAGAACAACCAAAACCATTTCACTGGCCAAAGGTATTAGGCTTTATTAACTGCCGTGTGAATTACCACATTTCTGGCCCATTAAAAAGGCAGCAAACTATATATTTGACGTTTGGTTGAACCAAAATGTCACTGTTTGGTTGATTCACTTGTAGGAAGTTAATCTTACATTATTTTCCAAATGAAGCCAAATGAACGTGGAGTGGCTTGCTGGATGAATCTTTATTGGGTTGCATGCGTTATAGTGCATCTGGTTGCATTGAAGTCATACAAGAACGTATACCCTGAAGGTTCCTTTATTCTGCAGCCCCAAACCATGTCTCTCTTACCTGAGCCAGACTGCCGGTTGTTGCTGATGCTGTTGATTATGTAATGCGAGACTTTGGAATTCTCTGAAACGGACAGGACGTAGTCGCCAGGGCTTGTAATTGAGTCTCTCACCAAAAACACTCCGTGTCTCTGTCCTTGTAAAAGTGAAACTGCCTCCTGTCTACTTAATCTTCCCCAGTACCAACTTGCACGATCCTCTGCGTCAAAATTTCCGGCCATGACTCCCACTCCAAAGCCGAGGCTTCACGGGCCTTCCCTTTGAATCCCCTTATCCACAACCAGCATTCAACTCATACAAAAACTTTAGCGCGTAGAACACATTTGGAAAATAGGCGACATCCACAACTTGCCTATGCCCATCAAGTTAAAATCCAAAAGCCGGTCCTCGTACAAAACGTGTCTGATCACCCGATTAAAATATGTCGATTACAACTTACCCAACCCAGTTGTAAAACAATACGATTTTGATCAAATCTTGTAACTTGTCACAAGTAACTTCAAAAAATGAAATGGCGGATCCGGGGAAACAAAACTGACCCCATTAGCCGGATATGACGTTTTTATGCATTACGTAGAAACGTGTCAGATGAGGGTGTCCATGTTGATAAGGTAAAACATTACTTTATTTATGATAGGATATGAGATAATAATAATAACAGTACACATTGTATATATTAATCCAACCCATGGATTATCTAAATTGTGGTCTATTTGATTGCCGGTCATTGTAAATAAGAATTTGTTCTTAACTGACTGGCCCAGTAAAATAAAGGTGAATTAAATTTAAAAAATAAAAAACGGAATGGGGGCAGCACATATAACACACAAATAGTAAAACAATATCATACAAACAACAGTCAAAATACACATAATGCACAATCAGTAAAACAGTCAGTAAAACAGTCAGCAATAGGCAGCATTTAAGAGGCAGGGGGAAACATGCAGTTATCAGTTAAAGCTGCAATGTGTAACTTTTTGGGCGACCCGACCAAATTCACATAGAAATGTAAGTTATAGATCTGTCATTCAAATTGAAAACAAGTCTAAGAGGCAGTATGCTTGATGTGCTTAAGTTTAATTTTTGCGTCTTTTACTTTTGATATTGTACACCAGTTTCAAATGGCTGGAAATACAATATTTTTGGCTATGGAAAATATATTTCACAGCGGTTTAGATGGTACAATGATTCTCTACAGTGTACTTTGTTGTTTTGTCACATTAACTGAAATTAGGCAATCTATTAGAATTTGTTTTTAAAAGTACCAATGGACACAAAACAGCTAAGTTTCAGGTTTTTTATAAGGAAGGTCCAGTCTCTAGCAGCGGAGAATTGAAAATCAGTTTCACCAAAGATACTGAGTGACTTGAGGATTGCCAGGTTTATGTAATTGCTGGATCTCAGGGTGCTGTTGGTGGTGGGGAGTCTTAGTAGTGAGCTGAGATAAAGTGGGTCTTGCTGAGAAGGGATTTGTATATGAATATGAGCCTGTGGGTTTGACGTCATACGTGTAGGCATGGCCAGTCAATGGATTAGTATGTCACAGTTATTGGTTTTGTGAAAACGGCCATCTTCAGTTAGGTGTTCGAGCACATTCTACCTGTGTTTTTTTTTTGCCAGTCAGCTCAGCCCCCATTCAGAAGGTCCTACACTTATTTGAGTTCTTATTGGTCAAGGTCATGCCAAGTATTATTATGTTAGCCTATCAGCAGCCTAGATTCCCGTGACATTCAGTGCAAGACCCCAGCATGGACAGTGCAGAAACTTGCTTTTCCTATCCAGACGAGCACTACGTTTTCCCTCCTGCTACTCGTCCGCCTGCATGAGGCCTTTTGCTGTTCTGATGATTTATTGTTCGTGCAGCTAAACAGCCATAAACTGTCCGTTTCAATAGTGGTCAGACCTGTGTGTGTGTGGATACTTTCTGTCCATTAAAACCCCTTAAACTGGAATTCCTTGTTGTTCTAACCTGACAGTTTGTAGTGGTTACTACCGGCCTAAAACCAGCACTTACGTTTTTCCTCCTATTTGAGTGGTCATTTGATTCTACAATCTACCCATATTTTTCAGGTTTGGATTGGATCACTAGTGACACAGTGTATGGCAGAGTGATAAAGTAAGTCCAGTTGAAAGGAGGGCGGACTTTGGGGCCATCCCGTAGATGACATCGCCATAATACAGCATGGGGAGTAGTGTCAATCAAACCAGCGTGTGTTTAACAGTGTGTGAATGAGGATTTGTTCCGGATTTGACCTTTGCTTGAGGATTATTGGTGTGAGTGGAATTGCAGTGCCGTGTCCAGCCAGATACCCGTGGATTTGTATGAGCTGACAGATTCCAGGGCAGACCCATCTAGTGAGGTTAATTGGCTCTAAAACGTCTCAATCACCAAGGTAATGGGCTTGTTTGAGTGGTAAGGCAGAAGCAATCGACTGCAGATGAAATTCGAGGAGTGAAGTCATAAGGAGGTGCTTCTGTGACAGCCGAACGACGGACACTGACGTGGCTTGCCAACAGTAAGGCTCAATGTAACACGGCAGGGTTGCCATTGTTTATAAACGTTTTTCTTTGTAATCTCCAACCTCCCATATCACACACACACACACACACATGTAGCCTAAATACAGTATATGTCTGAACATTGTACTATCAATTGGTGAGAGAGAGCCTCAAATATCACAAATGAATTTGTACATATCCACTGTGAACATGAGCGCTCAAAGTTTGTTCTTGTTTCGGTCCCGTCTTTGCTCACGTCCTCGTGGGTCAAACAAAAACACACAAATGATTGGTTGACAATAGAGCCTTCCACAAGGCAGGTGATGGCTCTGTTGGTAGAGCATGGCACTTGCAATGCCAGGGTTGTTGTGGGTTAATATTCTCACAGGGACCAGTACGAAAACGTACGCTCTCTCTACCGTAAGTCACTGGATAAGAGTGTCTGCTAAATGACTGAAATGTCATGGCTGCAAGTTGCAGCTGGGGATGAGCAAATGCAGGAGACTGAAGTTGAAATTTCATGGCCTTTGATCACATGGAAAGTGCAATTCGGACAGGTTTTCATCCCCATAATGCATCACACTTTGAAATTCGTTGGTCACCGACTCGACAAAAGTGATCCTCTCTAATGAGCCCATAAAGAACTGGAGACTGTGTCCAAGATGTCCGACCTTTGTTGGCATATACCGATTCATGGACCATCTATATTTGTCTACTAGCACTCAGTGAGCACAGGAAGCAGCTTGAGCAGCGACGACGTCATCACGAAATCCAGAAACATAGAAGACATTGGATTAATGTAAAATGTCAATGGCCGTGTTTGAGAGCATCAAAACCATGATGCATCATGGGTAAATTGTCACCAACTGATTAACAAACAATAATGTGTCGTTATTTATGATGCAAGGATATTCATAGATCAATCAGTTGATGGCACTTTCGAAACAAGGCCTCTATCTTCGGCTGAAAGTAATGGAAAAAACATTGGCATAGGCAACAATTATCTGAATAATTCAATGGAAGTTTTGTGAACAAAGATGATGACTAAAGTGTCTTATTAGGAATTTTCAAATCTGACTTCTTTATGTGGCCATCTATGGAAATTGTCTTTCTGGGCCAGGGCGTCAGTTAAACTGCAGTACCGAAGCAAGGCTGTAGGAGCAGTCGAAACCTTCTTGACCAGAACTCTGGCCCCCTTGGTCTCAATTGACTTTTCACTTAAAAGGTGGCTGAACGTCCTGATATGGCTTGGTCATAAAAAAAATGCAGCAGCCATGGTGTAGAAGCAAGAGTTGCCTTGGGGAGGGGGTTAATGTGGATGTCTCTTTTGTGTTTGTTCGCACTTGGCAAGCAGTCTTTGGTTTGTTCATTCACTCTGCCAAAACAGTACACAGTTAGTCACCCTTCTCGATAACTTGAAACAGTCTAACCAGGTCCTGTGTCTTGAACTTATTTCGCCAATTAGCTTCAACCAGCTGGTGTGCGACTGTGGCAAAATTAGTTTGACATTGGATAGAGGGGGTAATTATGGAACGTCAATAAATTACAATAAATGTAAATGGGACAATATTTTCATGTTGCACATATTTTAGTTGTCTCATTAAATGCTTTCAATATTTGTACATGAATTTCTACAATTTATAGTTGGTTTAAGGTTTTTAAGTCATTGAAATTTACAGGTATTGACAATGTAGATTGTGTAATTTACTGATGGTCTCTGTCCCCCATAGGGATATCATCAAATGTCAAACCAAATTGACCATGGGCATTACAATCAGGTCCCATGCAGAGCTAGAATAAATGAGTTTCTGACTCATATCGATGCCACAGTCGCTCTGTTTTCAGTTTGATGATGTTTCCAAAAGTGACCACCAGATGTCAATCTAATACCAGGGACCCAAAAGTTTTAAAAAATGTGTTTTCAATGTCATTTTCTGGGCATCACACCACATGTATCATTATCAATATTGGATCTGGTGTAGTTCAGTTGGAGTAATTTGCTTCCTAGCAAGTGGCACTCACACATTTCCCTTGAAGTACCCACTTTAAGGGGTGGCAGGGTAGCCAAGTGGTTAGAGCGTTGGACTAGTAACCGGAAGGTTTGAAGTTCAAACCCCCGAGCTGACAAGGTACAAATCTGTCGTTCTGCTCCTGAACAGGCAGTTAACTCACTGTTCCTAGGCCGTCATTGAAAATAAGAATTTGTTCTTAACTGACTTGCCTAGTTAAATAAAGGTCAAAATAAAAAAGTTCAAATATATATATATTCTTCCCTCCATTAAGAAGGCATTTGGGGTTTTCCCAAATAAATATCTGGGGTTCTCCTGAATTTGTATATCTGAACAGATGAGAAGGAAACTAGCTACGGTTATTGATTGCCTCAGAAAACCCTGACTGTGTCACATCCTCTGGACTGATAGTGCAGAAAATCACAGAACAACTGGTCTGGTCAGCAGAGCAGCACTTCCCAACTCTGTTGCCAACTAAAAAGTGTTTGCTCATTGCTCATTGTGAGTGGGAAAGACAGACCGCTCTATTTATCCAAGAAATAGCACTGAAACAAAATATACGTGAAGTTATTCTTTGCTTTGGTGAAGTTATTCAGAGCAGCACTTCCCAACTCTGTTGCCAACTAAAAACTGTACTAAAAAGTGTTTGCTCATTGTCTGTGTGAGTGGGAAAGACAGACCGCTCTATTTATCCAAGAAATGTATCCAAGAAATAGCACTGAAACAAAATATACGTGAAGTTATTCCCCTATGGGGGACAGAGACCATCAGTAAATTACACAATCTACATTGTCAATACCTGTAAATTTGGAGCTGAAGTCCAGGGCAACATTCCTAAACATTTTCAGGCAGAGAATTCGGGATTATTTACTGCAGCTCACTGCTCAGGCATTTTCTTCAGAATCGGTTACAATACAATGAGACCAAGAAGCGGGGAAAGACTGATATTATAATAAAGAAAACATGCAGAAAAAGAAGGAGTAGGTATGTTTTCCAGAACACAGTATTTATTGTTTTTATTTCATGGCAAGACAGCAAGTCACTTGATTTTCATTTCATGGCAATACACAGAACATCCCTTTCCAACTCATCACCCAAACTGTGTGTGTGAGTGTGTGTGTGTTTGAGAGAGAGCAAAGTTGCACTATCAGCTTTTAGAATCGTATAACCCTTTTCCCTTTCAGAGAGAGAGATAGAGAGAGAGAAAAGAGAGAGAGAGAGAAAGAGAGACAGCAAAAGAGAGAGAGAGAAAGAAAGAGAGAGAGAGAAAAAGAGAGAGAGAGAGAGAGAGAGAGAGAGAGAGAGAGAGAGCGAGTGAGCGAGAGAGAGAGAGAGAAAGAGAGAGCGATCGAGAGAGAGAGAGAATCATTGAACTGTGGATGATCCTTATGAATACACGATATACTCAATATCATAATAGCAGAATTCAAGTACACATAAAATCCTTTAATTCCAGTACACAACATTTGTTTATTTGTATTTTTAACTGTTTAGTTTGCTCCATTAACTCAGGCACATTTAGCTTATTTTGTTTTCATATTCCACTAATAATCATCCACTGGTTTGTGAGGGGAAATTGCAGCGCTGTGGGCAGTGACGAGAGAGGTGCCAGAGATGCCCAAACATTCAAGTATACAAAGAAACAAACTGCATTGTCACATCTTCTCAATATGACAGATATGGACTGAGTTCCAATGAAACATCCTCCAGTAGAGTCTTTCCTCCCAAAACCAGCCATCGAGACACAAGAGACTGCACCCAGACAGACAAAGCACTCTCACAGAGAAATCCATCAGAGACACACAGTGGGACACCTCCGGACGAAGAAAGACTTGAATGAACAAGACATGTCTCAGATAGGAGTAGACCTGAGAACAGAATACACGCTTCAGGAAGTGCTTGCGAGGCAACAGTGTGCAATGGTGGATCGAGTTCTGGGCATGAGACCCTGGAAATGGTGGTTCTAATTGGTCTGTTAAGATACAGTATATCCACGGCCTTCTCATTTGAATACAGTATAACAGACACACTATCAGCACAAACATCTATCTTTTTTTTTGGGGGGGGGGGGGGGGGATGATAATAGTGTTGAGGAATTACACTTCTGAGAACTGACGTTGAACCTCTGGACCCTATTGCAATCTCCTCAACTGAGACATAACCCCATGTCACTGCCCTTAAAGGCATCAGGTACCTCATATACACAATTAACAAAGAAGATGAAGTGCATAATCCTAATTCTTAAAGCGTTTGATTAGACCGTTGTTACAAATGGGAAAACATGTGCCGTGCGAGAGCTACATAGTTACTGAGAATGAGGGCGTGTTCTATAGCTGTAGCCCAGAGACAGTCCCTGTAACATGGCATTGTTGTAACCACACAACAAAATACTATTAAACATTTTGATACGAAGGTGATAAGTGATACGTTCACTCTACATGACTGGCAGGGATAAAGGGAAAAAGCGAGGCTACTAAAGATGGGTTGTCATTCAGCACTTTGCTCTGAACTACATAATATCCTGATTGAATTATTCTATTCACTACAACTGTCACCGTATCTCCTGTCACCATATGTCCTGTCACCGTATCTCCTGTTACAGTATCTCCTGTTACAGTAGCTCCTGTCACCATATCTCCTGTCACCATAGCTCCTGTTACAGTAGCTCCTGTCCTGTCACCATATCTCCTGTTACAGTAGCTCCTGTCCTGTCACCATATCTCCTGTTACAGTAGCTCTTGTCACCATATCTCCTGTTACAGTAGCTCCTGCCACCATATCTCCTGTTACAGTAGCTCCTGTCCTGTCACCATATCTCCTGTTACAGTAGCTCCTGTCACCATATCTCCTGTCACCGTATCTCCTGTTACAGTAGCTCCTGTCACCATATCTCCTGTCACCATATCTCCTGTTACAGTAGCTCCTGTCACCATATCTCCTGTCACCATATCTCCTGTTACAGTAGCTCCTGTCACCATATCTCCTGTCACCATATCTCCTGTTACAGTAGCTCCTGTCACCATATCTTCTGTCACCATATCTCCTGTTACAGTAGCTCCTGTCACCGTATCTCCTGTCACCGTATCTCCTGTCACCGTATCTCCTGTCACCGTATCTCCTGTCACCGTATCTCCTGTCACCATATCTCCTGTTACAGTAGCTCCTGTCACCATATCTCTTGTCACCATATCTCCTGTTACAGTAGCTCCTGTCACCATATCTCCTGTCACCATATCTCCTGTTACAGTAGCTCCTGTCACCATATCTCCTGTCACCATATCTCCTGTTACAGTAGCTCCTGTCACCATATCTCCTGTCACCATAGCTCCTGTCACCATATCTCCTGTCACCATATCTCCTGTCACCATATCTCCTGTTACAGTAGCTCCTGTTACAGTAGCTCCTGTCACCATATCTCCTGTCACCGTATCTCCTGTCACCATATCTCCGGTCACCATGTCTCCTGTTACAGTAGCTCCTGTCACCATATCTCCTGTCACCATATCTCCTGTCACCATATCTCCTGTTACAGTAGCTCCTGTCACCATATCTCCTGTTACCGTAGCTCCTGTCACCGTATCTCCTGTTACAGTAGCTCCTGTCACCGTAGCTCCTGTCACCGTAGCTCCTGTCACCGTAGCGTAGCTCCTGTCACCGTAGCTCCTGTTACCGTAGCTCCTGTTACCGTAGCTCCTGTCACCATATCTCCTGTTACAGTAGCTCCTGTCACCATATCTCCTGTCACCGTAGCTCCTGTCACCGTAGCTCCTGTCACCGTAGCTCCTGTCACCGTATCTCCTGTGACCATATCTCCTGTTACCGTAGCTCCTGTCACCATATCTCCTGTTACCGTAGCTCCTGTTACCGTAGCTCCTGTCACCATATTTCCTGTTACAGTAGCTCCTGTTACAGTAGCTCCTGTCACCGTAGCTCCTGTCACCGTATCTCCTGTCACCATATCTCCTGTTACCGTAGCTCCTGTCACCATATCTCCTGTTACAGTAGCTCCTGTCACCATATCTCCTGTTACCGTAGCTCCTGTCACCGTATCTCCTGTTATAGTAGCTCCTGTCACCGTAGCTCCTGTCACCGTAGCTCCTGTCACCGTAGCTCCTGTCACCGTAGCTCCTGTTAGTAGCTCCTGTCACCGTAGCTCCTGTTACCGTATCTCCTGTTACAGTAGCTCCTGTCACCATATCTCCTGTTACAGTAGCTCCTGTCACCGTATCTCCTGTCACCGTAGCTCCTGTCACCGTATCTCCTGTCACCATATCTCCTGTCACCGTAGCTCCTGTCACCGTATCTCCTGTGACCATAGCTCCTGTCACCGTATCTCCTGTCACCATATCTCCTGTTACCGTAGCTCCTGTTACCGTAGCTCCTGTCACCATATCTCCTGTTACAGTAGCTCCTGTTACAGTAGCTCCTGTCACCGTAGCTCCTGTCACCGTATCTCCTGTCACCATATCTCCTGTTACCGTAGCTCCTGTCACCATATCTCCTGTTACCGTAGCTCCTGTTACCGTAGCTCCTGTCACCATATCTCCTGTCACCATATCTCCTGTTACAGTAGCTCCTGTCACCATATCTCCTGTCACCATATCTCCTGTCACCGTAGCTCCTGTCACCGTAGCTCCTGTTACCGTAGCTCCTGTTACCGTAGCTCCTGTCACAATATCTCCTGTCACCATATCTCCTGTCACCATATCTCCTGTCACCATATCTCCTGTCACCATATCTCCTGTCACCGTAGCTCCTGTCACCGTAGCTCCTGTTACCGTAGCTCCTGTTACCGTAGCTCCTGTTACCGTAGCTCCTGTTACCGTAGCTCCTGTCACAATATCTCCTGTCACCGTAGCTCCGGTCACCATATCTCCTGTCACTATAGTGCTTAAGCCATATTCCTTAGCCAAAACACTGCTTTTCCTCACAGCAACAAACTCCCCCCTCACATGCTTCACAATCATGAGCCTTATAGTCAGCATCTTTTCCTTTCATATTCAAAAAATCAACACACTGGAGCATGCATATGCATAAAAAAATAATGGGTAGTTAGGATTGGTGAAGAGAGCGCTGGTCAGAGAGATACACAGACAGACATACTGTAGTATCAGAGAGAAAGATGTAATCTTGTTCACACACCAAAGCAGTCCGTGTCTACCACTCTTCTTCTGCCTTTCTACCTACCCGTCTGTCTGTCCGTCCATCCATCAGTCGTCTGTCTGTCTCTCTCTCTGACATACACAGTCTCTCCACCAAGAGGGGAACAAGTGACAGGCACATAGGCATTCATCCATCTATAGGACAGGATGAGCAGGGAGTAAAACCTGAATGAAACATCTCATACGTGCCAGCGTTGACATACTCACATGTAAATTCGAAAAGGTCAATATTTTCTACATTTGATATATAATATGTCTATTACTCTTTACTACAGAGGATTGTAATCCTAATTCATAATGAAACAACAATAAGAGTTATCACAAACCTCCTCCTCTTTCAACCTGGATTGTCATCTCCCTAAACTGTACATCCGTAGACGAACAGTCCACCCAGATCAGTTGGTTATTCCGGATCCATTCCAGTAGGTTGAGATGACAGAGTCCCTCCCCCAGATGTCCAACCCAGAAAACAAGTTCCGGTTACCAATGCGTTCCAATGACGTTATCTAACGTTATAGCAACGTTCACTGTTTGCTGGTACTGCTCTCTTCTCCTTCTAGACAAAACGTGGGAGGGGAAGTTCCAAGCAGAGTGGACCGGGGTTCTTGCTCAGGTCAGCTGGTCTAAGTGATCAGTCCCCTCCTCTCCATCCTCCTTCATCAGCTCAACCGCTCCTGAGGAATGCTGCGATTGGCTAGAGCACGACAAGTGGGAGGACTCACTCTGTGTGTCTTCCTCCTCGAGCTCCGCCCTCTCCACCATCTTCCTAATTCCCTGTCCCTGTGTCTCCTCCTTCCTCTTTCCCTCCCTCCTCTGCTCCTCCATTGTCCACATGCTGTCCTCTATCTCGTTCTCCTTCCCCTGCACCTCCAGGTCAAAGTCCAACAACTCTTCCATCATCTCCTCAATCTCCGTCTCTCCCTCCACCTCCGACCTCAGTTCATCCATGCTCACTGTCCTGTTGGTGTCATCCCTGTCATCGTCATCATCCCCCACCCTCCCCTCGGGCTCGCTGGCCTGGCTCTCACCAAACTCCAGGATGGTGGGCAGGTTGCCCTGCTTGGGGCAGCGCTTCCTCAGACTCACCAGGAAAGGCTGGGGCAGGGAGAAGATGTCCACGTTGTTGCCCAGGTCGATCCACGTGACACTGGGGAAGCTGGCCGGGTCCTTCAGGCTGTCCGTCAGCTCCTTGAGGACGGCACGGGTCAGCCGGTTGCCGTTGAGGGCCAGGGTCTCCAGGCGGGGCAGGGCGGCCAGCGTGGGCAGGAGGAGGAGGAAGGCGTCGTCGGTGAGCTCGGTGAAGCCCAGCTCCAGGCTGCAGATGATGGGCGCGTGGCGCTGCAGGTAGGCACACAGGCGCTCCATATCACGCACTGTCAGGGGGATGCCCGAAAGGTCCAGCGTCCCGTTAGGGGGAGGGGTTGACAGCATGACCTTGAGACTGGGGGGGGGGGGGGGGAGAAGTAATCAGTTACAAGTCAGGATGCGTGTGTTAACCAGTTATCTCCAATCCAAAATATGTATGCAAATGGTATTTTTCCCTAGCACGAAACACGGCAAAGGTCCATATATCATATAGTCGATAAAACAATAAGGGTGACGCATTAAGCTTTCAATGAGAGCCACATCCCCCAGACAGGAAGGGTATTACACAACTACACCATTATAAGAGCCTGTGATGAGACAAGGACAGCGATGACAGACAGCAGGAGCCCCAGGCGTAGCGACAGGTAGGTAGACCAATTACATTGCTATCTGTAATACTGTTGTTGTCACCATTTCCTGACACTTCATGTGCTGAGGGGCAGAGAGGTGAGAAATGGGTTCACCCGCTTACATGGAAAGGTTTGCACACAGCTAATTAGAGAACGAGAGTTGGGGAGAGTGACAGAGAGGGAGAGAGAGGTTTTAGTTTCTCAATAATTATCAGTCTGCCAGTCTGTGTTGCGTTTCCGTATCTGTCCATATGATCCACACAAACAAATGCGATGAGAGTGAACGGGGAGATTTTCTGCCGACCTCATCGAACCAAACAAGTGGATCTACGTGGCAGAGCTAGAGTGTTCACGCGTTTTGGCATAAGCTTGTGTCTTAATACTGTGGGTGACACCCAGGTGTGGAGTATCTTTGAATTTGGTCACTATGAGTCATATAATAACTTAATGATTCCAGCGATGTGAGTTCGGATGACTTCGGAGGAGATACACAACGGTCTTTTTGCCGTCAGTCAAAACACAGTAAACAACTCAGCGGCCTTGTGATTAGAGTGTTCGCCCTGAGATTGGAGGGTCGAGAGGTCAATGCCCAGCCAAGTCATACCAAACACTGTAAAAATGGGACCTGATGCATCTCTCCTTGGCACTCAGCATTAGGGAGACGGATTGAGGGTAAGGCCCTGCGATAGACTAGCGCACTGCCCAGGGGGGGTGTACTTGCACATCAAGCTGCCTCATGCTATAGAAACAGGACATTGGCTCCCACTCCTACGAGCTGTTCTGGGTTTCCCAAGACTACTTACTTTACAACAAGCAGTAAAACGCTGACTGGAAATGAGGTAATGTTGTTTGCTCAGAACAGTATCTGTGTAGTATGGTGGGTTGGCTGTGTAAACAAACACTCGAACCCTAACAACGACCACAGAGTCAAATGAGAGCTAGGAAGAAAGTGGGGAAAGACACAAAGAAAGAAGCGTGTCTGGATAATCCCAGACCTCAGGGGGTAGAAGACGACAAACAAATGTTCCAAAGTAAAAATGTTAGACATGCGCTCACAGCACATGGTGAAAAGGAGCACAGCAGGACTCTCGTGCTTGGCAGTGAAGGAACTCAGCAGAATGAAGGCCTGCTCTGCATTTTATCCCAATAAAAGGACAAGTGAGATCAGACTTGAATGTCTTCCAGGTACAAATGGAAACAATACAAACGCATTTGAGGCACAATGAGGTCCGGACCCCAATTATTACTCAAGAACCCCCCCCCCCCCCCCGCCAAAATGTACCGTAACAATAGTAAATCTCCCTCCCAATCGCTGTGTAGTGCCAGGATGTGAGCCAAAGCAGAGACTCATTTACTAGTTGGTCCAGGCATAGAATTACTAGAAGGGGACTTGAAAGTGAATGTCCATTATAATTATAATTCTATGGGTCAAGCACTCTGCTCTAATCCGTCAACATTGAGACATGGTGCAGTCTCACATATGCTGCTAAATCATTCCAGATTTGGTTTTGTTATTAATAACTTTCTTTTTTTTAAGTTTCAGAACTTCTCTCTAGCTAATGACTTTTTATGGGAATTGGGTCAAAGCAAACAAATGGAATCACTAGAACGGGAAAATCCTTCAGACGGTGTACAATTGATAGTACAGTCACATGGCTGACGGCCCACCAAAACACGGAATGTTGACTTAAATATCCATTCTAGTAATTCTTGGTCTCTTGGTCGAAGTCAATGATGCCTGGGTTATGACCTCATGATGAATCCCTGGCTCCCTCTCAGGATTCCCCCTGTGACTTCTCCCCTGATAGTTTTAACTAACAAATCTAAAAAGCAGAGCAGAACATAAACAAAAACAGAGGAAACGTCATACAAGACATCAATCCCACACTTTCAGATTGGCTTCCAACCAGAATCCCACGGTTTAGACGAGACAAACGCTGAGCCGAGTTCTGTCCCTCTCAGAGACAGGAGTCAGGACCTTAGGGGCATAGATACTACATACCACATGGGGACCGATCTAGAGTAGATTGGCTAACAACATACATTAAAGCTAAGTTACACCCATTTGATAGGCAGTTTTATGTTAAAAGGATGTTTGGGGTGTGCAAAAGAACGACAGTACTATAGGTTTTCCTCTTCTACTGAGTGTTATGATTAGCATGCTAACTGCTAGCTGTGATTAGCATGCTAACTGTGAATTGCATGCTGATTGCTAGCTGTGAATAGCATGCAGAAAGCTAGCTGTGTTGGAACAGAGGCTCTTTGATGAGGCTCATTAAGGGGGACACCAGTGTCTTGGCTGTGAGGTCATCATCCTGCAGTACCATCGATGCGGGTGAAACAAATATCAAGCCAAAGCCCTGCATACAAATATTCTACAAGAAATTAAACCTAAACAATAGCTATGTAATGTCCATGAGGCCACAATAATTAGACTTTACATGATAAAAAAAGAATAGACATTTGGCAGATACTCTTATCCAGAACGATTTACAGTAATAATCTCATACATTTTCATACTGGTCCACTGTGGGAATCAAACCCACAACCCTGGCGTTGCAAGCACCCCACTATACCAATTAAGCCACACAAGACGTTTTACATTAATTGAGTTCCTAATGTAAAACAAAGTGAATCTGTTCAACCCCAATAACAAATAAATTATATCACATCCATGTGTGTTAATGATAACAGAGTAAATCAAAACAGTTGTATCAAACTCAAATCAAATCAAATCAAATCAAATTTAATTTGTCACATACACATGGTTAGCAGATGTTAATGCGAGTGTAGCGAAATGCTTGTGCTTCTAGTTCCGACAATGCAGTAATAACAAGTAATCTAACTAACAATTCCAAAACTACTGTCTTGTACACAGTGTAAGGGGATAAAGAATATGTACATAAGGATATATGAATGAGTGATGGTACAGAGCAGCATAGGCAAGATACAGTAGATGGTATCGGGTACAGTATGTACAAATGAGATGAGTATGTAAACAAAGTGGCATAGTATAGTATAAAGTGGCTAGTGATACATGTATTACATAAGGATACCGTCGATGATATAGAGTACAGTATATACGTATGCGTTTACTGTTTACCTTGCAATGAAACTGGAGACAAAGTGAACGCTTCTAAAGAATTTAGAAGTGAACATGGCTTCAGTTTTCCCTGTATTTAATGAACGATATCCAAAATGATGACATATCTAAACAGACAAGCACATTTGAGGTTCAACAAGGTTCCTTGCCCTGGCCATCCCTTTTCTGATAGAGGCCTTAACCTTCTCACCTCCTAGTCACCTCTCCTCTCATCTAATCACTGATGTCCATGGTATGTTTTCCTTCCATCCCTCTACTGTATCTATTCCTCCCTCTCATCTCTTCTTCTATTATATTTGATTCTATTCCATCCCCCCTCTCTCTCTTTCTTTCTCCCTCTCATCAATTATCACCAACACAGCAGGTGTGCACACAGTGAATGACAGTAGCAACTCTTATCTCGCCTCCTCTTTCCTGTGAGAGAGGTGAGAGAGAGCAGACTCTCCCCTCTTCTCTTTCCTCCTCTATGTGCTCACTGTGAAAGGGCAAGTTGACTTAATTTATGCATCATAGGCGGCATTCCGATTCTAGCACCCTTCTCCCGAAGTGTCCCCTTGTTCAACCCTCTAGGTCAGGGGTGTCAAAGTCAAATGGACGGAGGGCCAAATAAAAAAATCAGCTACAAGACGAGGGCCGGACTGTTCGAATGTTCATTGAAAAATTTTTAAATGACGCATATAGTCTAGTGAACCTAATTGAACCTACTGAAAACCTAACAAATATATTACAATATGATCAGATAAATAAAGCAATATTTTCTTATGGCTCTGTCAGTAATCTTTAATTTTCAACAGACACAAAAGACAAATTTCCTTTATATAAATATCCCCATAACATGAACATTAAATGAAAGAAACCGGTATTCAAGGCACCATCAGTAGACTATATTTTCTATTTTAGCAAAAGTGGGCTAAATTTACTTCAAAGAAAAAACAATAATAGCAATTTTCTATCATCCACTCAACTGAAATATTTTTAAAATATAATTGGATTGAAATACAAAAAAATAAAGTGCAAAAATCTATTAATCAAAAACAACACTTTGTTTAAGGAGAAGTAACATGCAGTGAAAACAAATATTAAATTTTAACTTTTAAACTTGAACTGAGTAAAAACTCTAAATATGTGATTGCACAGTAATGTTCACTTGTTTGAGGTTGAGGGTGATACTTGGTGGTGTCCCATCTTTTCCACAAGTTCATCAATGTTCGGGGTAAGGCTCTGAGCTGAAGAAATCCTCAGAATTGAGTGGAGGTGTTCAGCAGTAAGTCGACTTCTGTGTGATGTTTTGTTCAGGTTCATCAAAGAAAACAGTTGTTCACACAGGTATGTGCTGCCAAACATAGACAACGTTTGAGCAGCCTGGATGCGCAGCTGGGGCATTGTGCCGGGGAGGAAACGGGCGAACTCCGCAGCACCCACTGCCGCATATTTTGCCCTCAGTGCATCATTGCATTGGAGGTCAATCAACTCCATTTGGAGGTTTGGTGGTGAGCTTTCCACGTCAACAGCAAATGGGTTACCGAGCAGTTCCAACCTGCTTTTTTGTGCTTCAAAGTCAGCAAATCGGCGTCGAAAGTCAGCGGCAAGCATACCTATTTTATCAGCCAACTGTGTGCTCGGGAACGCACTGGTAGAGAGCTTCTCTTTCATGGTCTGGCAGCTGGGAAAGTGGCTCAAATTTTCTTTCCGCATCTGCGTCTCCCACAGAGTCAGTTTGGTTTTAAATGCCTTCACTGTACTGTACATATCAGAGATGACACGATCCCGACCCTGCAGCTGCAAGTTTATTGCATTCAGATGACTCGTAATGTCACACAGAAAAGCCATTTCACACAGAAACATTTCGTCTCGGAGTTGTGTTGTGTCTTTCCCTTTGCTGTCCAAGAACAGACAAATCTCCTCACGAAGCTCGAAACATCTTTGAAGCACCTTTCCCTGGCTTAGCCATCGCACCTCTGTGTGATAAGGCAAATCACCATGCTCCGTTTCTAACTCCGTCAGAAATGCCTTGAACTGGCGGTGATTCAAACCTTTGGCTCTGATAAAGTTAACTGTGCGCGTGATGATGCTCATTACATGCTCCATTTTCAAGGCTTTACCGCACAACGCTTCCTGGTGTATGATACAATGATAAGCTGTCAGCTCACCTGTCGCGTTTTCCTCTTGCATCTTTTCCCGTATCTTCGCCACCAGTCCGCTCCTGTGTCCACACATCGCAGGTGCTCCGTCGGTTGTCAAACCCACGAGTTTTTCCCAAGGCAGCTCCATCTCATTTACACATCTTGACACCTCTTCATACAAATCATGCCCCGTAGTTGTGCCATGCATAGGACGTAAAGCCAAAAACTCCTCTGTCACGCTTAGGTTGGAGTCCACTCCGCGGATGAAAATTGACAACTGGGCAATGTTATGTGCATTTAAAAGCATTGGATTGGTGCGCGAATGGCTGGCGGGAGCGTGCCCCATATTCCACACAAGTCCATTTGTGAACTCAGCCACAAGTCAGTGCAATGAGACACTGTTGAGTGCCCGGAAGGAAGAAGATCCTCTGAAAAGGAAGCTTGCTTCACTGTCTCCCCTCAAGGATAGACAATAGATGTCATCTCGTCAATCAAGTCATCCGCCTTGCCCTCTCTCTCTCTCTAATCTGGCTCCTCTCAAGTGAAGTATGTGTGGCAGTAGAAGTCTCAGTCATAACGAAATGGTCTCTGAAATCAGTTCAATGTTAAAACAACCTTTCACAATGTTACGGGTACGGGTTATAGTTAAACGTCATCCACGGCGAGAGCAATGTATCATTTTACACATCGGTGACTGAACGGTTGGGGACCGTGCCTTACATGATCAAAAATATCTGAATAAAGGTTGCTTTAGCATTGCTATCATGTCCCCCATCTACAGCATATCTTTCCTTTGCAAATCCAGTGAGCACAGATTAGATATGAAAGCATAGGTCTATCCCTCCCAGTCTATCCAGAGTCGTAGGTGTGTAAAAGATAGATCTGATACTGATAGCACAAGAGCACACATGCAAATGAGAGGAGCCGACGAGCAACAGCCTCTAGGCAATGGTAGCTGGTCTGAAGAGGAAATGGGATTAATAAGGACATAGTGCCAAGCAGTTTAAGTCAGAAGAGAGAGAGAGAGAGAGAGAGAGAGAGAGAGAGAGAGAGGGGTTTGGGGGAGAGGGAGAGGAGAGAGGAGAGAGACAGAAAGAGAGAGAGAGAGAGAGAGAGAGAGAGAGAGAGAGAGCGAGAGAGAGGGGAAGGGAGAGGGAGAGGGAGAGGGAGAGGGAGAGGGAGAGGGAGAGGGAGGGGGAGGGGAGAGGGAGAGGGAGAGGGAGAGGGAGGGGGAGGGGAGAGGGAGAGGGAGAAGGAGAGGGAGAGGAGAGAGACAGAAAGAGAGAGAGAGAGAGAGAGAGAGAGAGAGGGGGAGAGGTAGAGGAGAGAGACAGAGAGAGAGAGAGAGAGAGAGAGGGGAGGGGGAGAGGGAGAGGAGAGAGGAGAGAGACAGAGACAGAGAGAGGAGGGGGAGAGGGAGAGGAGAGAGGAGAGAGAGAGACAAAGCCACATACAAATTGAGAGAATGAATATTAATGGTGCAACCTCTTTTGCATATCATAACCATTATAATGGGACCCCGTCTTTTCGCTCGAATTGTGCATACTGGTCAAATGAGAAGAGAATAGATTTAGGGAGAAAGGGAGAAAGGCCGTGAACAAGGACTAACGGATGAGGAGCGAAAGAGAGCAGTCTGAGACTTGGGAGACACACTGAAAGCTCCTGGTGTCAGGCCTGTCCAGGTTGTTATTGATTGGTATTGTGCAGGGTTCCCAAAATGGTGCCCCCCCCCCCTTTGGAAATCTGTTCCAAAGTAGTCCCAAGCATAATAGAGAGATACAGCATGTGTGATTGCAAGGTTGGAAGTGATTATGTTTTAGTCAAATGTTATATCTGTTGGGCTTCTTGCTGTCAATTTGCAGTAAACAAATGACTTGTAATTATGTTCCAGTCCCTTAACCATCCATCCGCTCAAGAAAAAGAAATCGTCCCGCGGCTGAATCTAGTTGATGATCCCTCTGCAGACCCACTCTAAAATCCCTGTCAAGTGGAGCTTCATACAAATCTCTGACCCTTGGTGACCTGGTGGCACCATTGTTCAGTGACATAACGCAACCCTAGTGACAGCAGTGCCATTGCACTATAATGAGTGTGGTATTAGGTGTCAGCTCGTCCATTGACAGTAAAGATGTCACTTTTCCCCTGTTTGTGTGTGTGTGTCACCTTGTCCTGGTCATCTGTCTCTATGGGAGACGGGCAGAGCTACGGTTGTCTCCCATTACTGCCCCATTCACTTCATTATCTCAGTCACCACATTCAACTCTACTTCTCAGATCATTACAGCTGCCACTCATTGTTTTGTGTAGGCCTGACGCGCGCGCGCACACACGCACGCACGCACGCACGCACGCACACGCACACACACACACACACACACACACACACACACACACACACACACACACACACACCCCCTAACTTGACAGTTGTTTACTTGGTGGCCACCAAGCATCTGTTCTCTCTTGGCTTCCAGCGGTCATCACTGTCAGTTCACACCGTCTTGCTGCAGGGACCAGCGCTGTTAGTTGAGTTGGCTGTAGAGTAGATCCTCACTCCAATGCACAGACTGCATAAAAGCCTTTCATTTCTAAAGAACGTTATCAGACAACCGCTAGTATATATTTTTTTGAATCATCTTTTCTTAAGGACATTATAGTCATTTAGCAGACGCTCTCATCCAGAGAGACTTACAGGAGTGAGTGCGTACATTTTGTACTTATGCGTACTGGTCCCCCATGGGAATCAAACCCACAACCCTAGCGTTGCAAGCGCCATGCTCTACCAACTGAGTCTCACAGGACCTTCATTTAATGTCTTAAGGATCCGCCCCTTTTTTTACATTTTCGGGCTAAAATGACATACCCAAATCTAACTGCCTGTAGCTCAGGACCTGAAGCAAGGATATGCATGTTCTTGATACCATTTGAAAGGAAACACTTTGAAGTTTGTGGAAATGTGAAATGAATGTTGGAGAATATAACACATTAGATCTGGTAAAATATAATACAAAGGAAAAAACATGCCTTTTTTGTATTTTTTTGTACCATCATCTTTGAAATGCAAGACAAAAGGCCATAATGTATTATTCCAGCCCAGGCGCAATTTAGATTTTTGCCCCTAGATGGCAGCAATGTATGTGCAACTTTTTAGACTGATCCACTGAACCATTGCATTTATGTTCAACACTTTGTATCAAGACTGCCCAAATG